>NC_045427.1:187025959-187230959 GCF_902635505.1 Sarcophilus harrisii | reverse complement strand
TTTCTTCACATTAAATTCATAGGATAAAAATTTCAAATATGTCCCCAGGTTCTAGGGATAATGCTTTTCTTTTAAAATCAAGTCCCATATGTAATGACTACATAACACATTATTAGGATGGTTTTATTATTAGTGGTAGTGAGATGTAATGGAAAGTGGATATCAAATTGGAAATTAGAAGGCCTGAGCACAAGTCTAAGCCTTATTAATCTGTGTAACATTGAACAAATCACTTAATCTCTCTGAGACTCAGTTTCTTTTTTTTTTAATAGCCTTTTATTTACAGGTTATATGTATGGGTAACATTACAGCATTAACAATTGCCAAACCTCTTGTTCCAATTTTTCACCTCTTACCCCCCCACCCCCTCCCCCAGATGGCAGGATGACCAGTAGATGTTAAATATATTAAAATATAAATTAGATACACAATAAGTATACATAATCAAACTGTTATTTTGCTGTACAAAAAGAAGCAGACTCTGAATGAGACTCAGTTTCTTGTCAAATGTGGAGGGTAAGACTAGATCTTCAAAGTTCCTTCTCACAGTTTATTTAATATTTGATGATAAGCTTGGCTAGGAGTAGATCATAAAGTCTTCTAAAGAGAAAGTCATGCTACCAGTCTGTAGACTTCATTGGTGAGCAGTGGAAAAAATTATTTTGCATCTGTTTGCCTGAGGATCCAAGAGTTGTGAGCAGCTGCCACAGATGTGACAAAATGGTTTCCAAATGAGAAAATCTATAGTAACTCAAGAACTATGCTCATCTGTAATTAGGAGTTCTCACGACCTAGGGGTTAAAGGGTACCCTCTAAATTGGTTTCTGTTTTTGAACTCTGGTCTTTCTCTGTTCCTTCTTCAACTAAAAATACTAATTGACCCCCCTTTTTTCTTCATCTGGTAAGTTTTTTCTAGGATTAGTAGTTGTGATTATTACTGGAGTCCTTTGAAATTTTACTATTACCTCAGAAACTAGTAAGTAGTTTCAAAGGCAGTTTTCCTTCTCACATTTTATCAGGATTTTCCTAAAGAGTAAGAGGTATAGTGGACAAAATACTGGCTTTGGAGTCTAAAGGCCTGCATTCAAATTTTGGTCCTGTTTGTGTAACCCAGATAACTTATCTCCCTCCTTTGGTTCAGTTTCCTTATATATAAATTGAGAGGCTAGACTATATTATCTCTGAAGACCCTTCCTGTTCTATAGCATCACAGGAATAATTACCTAATTTTTAGTTCCCCCAAGGAAGATAGCTACCTTACATTCAAAGATGCCCTAAGGATGTATACTTCTAAAACCATAAACATAACATGCAATGAGTTAAAAACAAAGGAACTTAATTAAATGACAGAGTAATACAAGTAGCAATAGCCACAACAAGATTTTCCACAAGCCTGGGGCAAACTGTCCACAATTTGGGATCAGAAGAGAGAATGAATATGCAAAAAAGACATGAATCAAGAGGCACATATGGAGCAAAAGCACACGAAAAGAGAAAATTCAATTTATGATACTGCAAAGTTTCAGGGGCATTGATCTTTTCTTCCCATGCTATAATTCAACCAAAGTTATCTTTATACTAAAAGATATATGCATATCTTTATGAGCACTTTATAATTATTATCTAATTTGACATTCACTGTATCCCTAGGATACAGTGCTAGGAGCTTGGTGCTATTTCTACTCCTGAGTATGCAAGCATACACAGGTATATACGTGTGTGTGTGTGTGTGTGTGTATAAACACGCATACATACACCCACACAGACTTGGTATATATGTGTTTTTCAGTTGTGTCAGTTCTTCATGACTTCATGGAACATAGCACACCAATAATATTCTGGGTTTTCTTGGTAAAGATATTCAGTGGTTTGCTATTTCCTTCTCCTGTGGATTATCTCAAACAGAAATTAAATGACTTGCCCAGGATCACACAACTAGCTACTGAGATCTAATTTAAATTCAGGTTTTTCTAACTCTGGGCCCCATGCTCTATCCACTGAGCTACCTAGCTGCCTCTATCCTGTCTGTATAATGTATGTGTCCATTTATCTGTGTTTGTATATATGCATATGTAGAGTAAATATGCCTCTATACATATAAATTTAACAGGCATGTATGTTTATATAAAGATTACAAAGAGAATAAATATAAATTATGCAAAGTAATTTTGTTACCCCCAAATGTCGAGCAGTACTTTGTTTGAACATATACCTGCATTGGGTATGTATATGTGTAATATACACATATGTGCATGCATATGTGCACAATCATATTATATAATATAAGTATATGGGTGCATGTGTACATGCTCACACACATTTAACTCTAAATGGAGTCATGAAGAGCTGGATGTAACTGAAATGATAAAACATATACACACATACATGGTATACATATCTATATTGTGTGTGTGTGCATATGCTACATAAATGTGTGTATGGAGGCAGATATTTAACATTTATGACTACATATGAAAGGAGGAAAGGGATCTGCCTAGCAGTAGGGAAGTATATGCACATACAAAAATACAAAACTATGAAAAATTGTCAGCACAAATGAATTACATTTGCAGAGAAAAAGCCTAGAAAGATTGAACAAAAATTATAGATAATGTAAAGTAGAACATCCCCTTTGTTCCCAATTTGCACACAGAATGTTTGGGGCTCTTGTCAACAACCTTTACTTTACCCCCACAAGATTCACACTGCAAGGGTATTTGCCTCTCTCACACTGATTCCATGCCTCTGTCTTGCTCCTCTTTCCATGCTCCCTTCTAACTCTATTTTAACAACTCTGCTCTATATTCCATCCTCTTGATGCAGTCTGGCCCTCCTTCCTATTAGAATAATGATAATAATGTAGTTGTTTGCTCTCTTTACCTGCCCTAGGAGATGTTTGCATTTTATCAATGGTCTAAGACAGTACTTTAAGGCAAAAAGTGGACTTCAAGCACTTTGTTAAAGTAGAAAGAAAGTAAAGAGTTTGTACAAATATTCAGATCCTAAGGTAACCTGTCCCACCTGCACAGAGAAGGCTACTTTCCCTAGGAATGGAGGAATTGCTTTCCAATGTAGAGAGGATTATACTCAGAGATTGCCCTTCCACTCTCCACCCCCTTTGTGCTGCCTTGATATTTACTCTTAAAGTGTCATATTTACAGATATAATATTTGTTCTTTGCTACACAAGCTGAGCCCAAAATAGCATCTCATAAAACACGCCTAACAATCCTGTGTCATCTTCTCCAAAGGCCACACTGTCAAATGCTTGCCTGCTCAGATTTCAGGCAGTTAGTTATTAAGTACAGATCTAGAATCAGATTCCTCTCAATATACTGGGAACTTCAGAGGGCAGCCTGGTCACAGAATCTCAGAGTTGGACAGGGCCTCCGTGGCCATGTAGTTCCATTCATACCTGAACATGAATTTCTCCTAAAACACACTTAAAAAAATAGTCACCCAGTCTTTGCTCAAAGTCCTGCAGTGAGAAAGAACCAAGTACCCCTGAAAAAGCTTCTATGAATTAAGCTTCTATTGATATCATCATCTAACCCATAATGCTATATTCACCTCCTTATATTATGATTTCTGGTTCATCTCATTTGGTGCTTTTGTTGCAGTTTTTCCCCCGAGGCAATTGGGTTAAGCTACTTGCCACATTTGAACTCAGGTTCTCCCGACTTCAGGGCCATGATCTATCCACTGCACCATCTAGCAGTTGCAGCATTTTTTTTCAAATACATACATGAATTTCTTGCTAAACTGCCTTAGAAGACTGTGGTCACTACAGGAAAGAATCAGGAACAATGCACTGATTGAGGAATGCTTAAATTGTTGCACTTAAATATAATGGATTATTATTCTACTGTATAAAACAACAATTATAATGAATCAGAGAATCACAGAAAGACTTACATGAACTGATACAGAGCAAAGTAATCAAAGTAAAAATATTAACTACAGTATAAAAATAGAAAGAATAATCAAAACCAATCAAAAATGAATGTCACAAAATTGCAAAGAGAATCTTGGCCTCATGGAAGAAATATAAAAAGATATATCGTTATGATTTCTTTAAGAGGTAGATGCCTTTGGATATTGAACATTGTCTTTATTGTCAGAGTTTTAAAAAAGAAATCACATTGATAAGTATTTGATATTTTTTTTCATTTTCCACTTTGTTCTAAAAATGTCTTTGTTGTAAGAGATTTCTCCATAAAAGGACATGGGAGAAATTTAGATATAAAAATAACAAAAAATTTGTTTAAAAAGAATTAGGGAAATACCAAGTATAGTCAATGATGCAGTAGGTAGAGTGCCAAGTCTGGAGTCAGGAAAATTCATCTTCATGAATTTAAATCTGGCCTCCAACACTTAATAGCCATGCAACACTAAGGAAGACACTTAAATTTCCCAAAGCAGGTCATGAAAAGTCAGGTATGACTGAAAATCTACTTATTAACAGAATTATCACAAAATTATATCTTCATGTTTACAATTTTAGGCTGAGATTCAGAACAACTTGACTGAATTCCATCTCAAAAAAAATTATTTTTGCGATTTTTAGTATGCCGTTAAATCTTTTAGGTCCTCATTTTCCTCATCTATAACACTTTTAGACTCAGTGATTTCTATGGCACCTTCTAGGTATTTTTCCCTTCTACATCTATGATTCTGTGATTCTAAGAGTAATGGAAGGTGCCGTAGAGGCCATTTAGTCCCAATTTTAGTTAGATAATGAATCCCGATCATATTAATGGCCATCCAGTTTTAATTTGAAGAAAAACAGGCTTCAGTAATTCTTAAAGTAGCACTTTTCATTTCCAAAAAATTATAGGCATTAGAAAGATTATCCCTCTACTTACAACTAGTCCAAATCTGATTTTCTTTAAATTTTCCCCAATTGCTCCCTATTCTGACATCTAAAGCCAAAAGTCAAATCTCATATGACAGCCATTAAGACACATGCCAGTTCTAAGTCTTCTTTTCTCTAGGCTAAACATTCTCATTTTTTAAACCAATCCTTTTATAACTAGCCACAGAAAATTGTAAAATTATAGAATTTAAAAAAGACTTCAACAGCCCACTAGTCTAACTCATATACCAAAGGAATTGCTACTATAAAATTAATATTATGTAACTGTCCAATTACTGCTTGAAGATTTCCTAGGGAGGGGAAACAATGACCTTGCCAAAAAAATTATCCCACTTTCAGATATTTCTGATTTTTGCAAAGTCTTTTTTTTTCATATATTAGGCTTAAAGTGACGTATTTTCAGCTCCCACTTATTGGTACTAGTTCTGGCCTTCACATTATAGTTCTTCAAATATGATCACAGCTGTGATCTTCTCCATCCCTGAATATCCTTTTTTCCATGTTAAATATGCATAGTTCAGTCAAGTAACCTTTATATACTACGAATATAAGATCTTTAATCATCCTATTTGTCCTCCTCTAGATATTATCATTCTCATGTGCATGCATGAATTTGAATTCTAAACTCCAGAAAAATACTCTGATCAACAAGGGTAGAGTACATAGTAATTTTCCCCTCTATTCCTGAAAGTTATGCCCTTCTGAGAGGACCTCAAATTCACATTAGCTTTCCCCCCTACCATATTATACTGATAACTCATCTTCAGCTTAAAATCCACTGTAACTCCAAAATCTTTTTAAAAACAATCACTTCCTATGCTTATTTCTCTCATCTTGTGGATTTGATTTGTTTATACCTATTTAAGACACTTTCTTGCATTTATCCTAACTGAATTTCACTCTCATCCAGTGTTAGTTACCTGTCCCAAGTATGTATAATTGTTAAAAATGTTAAATAGCAGAAAGCCAAGCACAGATGCCAGGGATATCCCACTGGAAGCCACTTTTGTTGGTAACATTAAAAACTACTCTGTGAGTCCAGTTGTCCTATCAACTCTGAATCCATTTCATATTATTTTCAGCTTTTCCATGTCTCTGCATATGTTATACTTAATTCTTTTGAAGTATATGCTATTTTATCTCTATTTTGCTAATGAGGAGGTTGTTAAGAAATATCACCTTTTTAAGGTAACACAATGCACAATGGAGAGTGGGTAAAAGGAGGCCCTAATATATCACTAATGAGGAAATCTCAAAAACAGAAATTATATAATCGAAATGGAAGATGTGTTCGTTATGTAGTGAGGGTCTATGTTAAATGGGAAGGGTTAGTGCCACACTAGTACCTTTGCCATTTCAAGAGCAAATAATGAAGGTCTTTAGCACACTGGATTGACTGGCTTTGGCAAATTTATGGAGTATGTGAACAAGAGCCCTTGTATGGTGGATAATTATGGATTGACTGTGATCTTCATCAAGAAAAAGAACTTCCAAAAAGGATGAAATAATAGTTCTATATAGACATTTGAGTAATATATGTGACTTACTATCATAAAAAGATAAATAGAGAAGGAACCACGATATTTAGCTTTCTGGTAACAATATAAATTTAGACATCTAAGCCTCAGTTTACTCATCCACAAAATAAACTAGCACTAGATCAAAAAAGACCAACTTTTTTTAAGTTTAAAGAAATGCCAAGTTAAAGAATTATAATTTTTTAAAAAAATAATTCATGTCTATTTTCTAAGCTTGATATATTTGTTTTAATGTATTATGATATTAAAAATGTAAATCTCAGCTGCATTATTTTCCATATTGTGATGTTAGGAAGATCCCTTCATTTGGTCTGTTTTTCCATTCATGAGATTAGAAAATTGGATACTATGATTTCAGTGGTGCCTTCTAAATTTCCATCCATCATCTAGATGGACCAAGACAAATCAGTAGATAGATCCTTAAAATAAAGTCTTCTTCAACGCTTCTCTTGGCAGCAGTCTAATTCCAATTTTGTGCTGGCAATAGCAAACCAAGTGAGACAGGCAACAAGAACAGATGTGGGTAGAGATTGCTTGTTTGCATGTGCACCTCTGAGAGGTAAGATCAGACCAAAAATAATGTCTGAGTAGATCCTATTCAGAGGACAAAGCTATAAAATATCAAAGGAAATTTACCTGCTCTTCAAGCTCTCATCAAGTCATTTATTCAGTTCTGTCCCCTAAATTAGTATACATGCTTATATAATAAAAATGTACATTAGTATGCAACTCTGTAGACACCTGACATAAGTCTATGTATTTTCTGTTTTTGGAAACTATGGTTATAAAGTAAATCAGGAATCTGAGTTTATTCCTCCTATCAACTTTGCTAGATCCGTTAGCCATTTAAATTCTTTGAATAGGATTTGAAACAATATTTTATTAACACAGAATAAAAGTTGTTATTTAATATTTAATAATTTGTTATTCCTAATAATAGCAGCAGAAGTTATATATATGCATTTAAGAACAATGACTCATTCAGATACATAGAGTATTATTCCCATTTTAAGCATTCAACACTACTCAGGGCATCTTCTTTTGTAAAAGAAACCTAACATGGAGATTAGCATGTTCATGAATCAGATAACATAAACTGGACAAAAATCACATTCAAAAATTATTATCATGGCCCACTTTTTTGTGGGTTATGCCATATGGAAGGCATTTGCAAGGATCTCACAAACCTGTGCTAAAGCCATGATGTTTGAATGGAGGAAGGAATAATAATAATAATAAAAACAACATACAATTACTTACAAAATAGATCTGACAAAATGGAAAAATCACATAACTACTTATAAAATAGATTTGATGAAATGGGAAAAAACCCAATTGGTCATACATAATTTTGTAATTCCTAAATTTTGACATAATCTCTTTTTCTTTGTAGAAAATTGTGGATTTTTTTTTCCTTTTTGTAGTGGCAAGGAACTGGAAACTGAGCGGTTGTTCATCATTTGGAGACTGGCTGAATAAGTTATGGGCATAGGGATGTTATGGAATATTATAGTCCTAAAAAGAATTGATCAGCAGGATGATTTCAGAGAGGCCTAGAGAGATTTATATGAACTCATGCTAAATGAAGTGAGTACAACGAGGGAACATTGTACATAGTAACAGCAAGATTATATGATGATCAATTCTGATGGATGTTGCTCTTTTCAACAATGTGGTGATTCAGACCAGTTCCAATGGTCTTGTGATGAAGAGAGCCATCTGCATCCAGAGAGAGAAAACTGTGGGCATCAAGTGTGGATCACTACATATTATTTTCACCTTTTTTGTTGTTGTTTGGTTACATTTTGTTTTCTTTCTCAACCCCCCTTTTTATCTGATTTTTCTTATGCAGCATGATAATTGTAGAAATATGTATAGAGGAATTACATATGTTTAACATATTGGATTATTGCCATCTGGGGAAGAAAGTGGGTGAAAGGGAGGAAAAAATTGGAACACAGGGTTTTGCAAAGGTGAATGTTGAAAATCATCTATGCATGTTTTGAAAATAAAAAAGCTTTAATTTAAAAAAAACGAAAAGCAAGGATAATTCTGCCTTTTTTTTCTTTTTGGGGGGAGTATTCCCCAGGAATAGAATAATTGTTTGTACATAATGTTGTGGCACAGTTTCTCTAGTTGTTCTGCCTCAGTTTCTTTGAAATGTTCTGCCTCAATCTCCTTAGTTGTAATGTCCTTCCTCTGGTTCATTAAGACTGATATAACTCAGGGCTACTTGCTCTAAGGTTATAAATTTTCAATGTGTAAACTCAAGATAAGAGGGAGTTCAGACTTCCTGGCTCCCCATTCTGTCATTGTTCTTCTTTATCCCAACTTACTAGAATGTCCGGTGCCTCCCCCCACTCTATCAGAACCAGATTGATAGTCCGTTCCCTATCTCAGTGCTCTGACTCCTCTCCTGCCTCAGTCCACCCCTGTATCTGAGCCACACACATATATATATATATGTCATTGAGAACTCACATTGGTTGCTGGATGCTTTGAGCAACAGCCCTACTAGGGGCAGCAATTCCCCCATCACAATCTTTCCCTTTCAAATAAAATATTAAAAAATTCTCTAATCTCTATTTTGCCACAGTTTCTCTGGCATTACAATAAGTACTTAATAAATGCTTTTAAAATAAATAAATAAAATATTATCATTATCTGTAGAAATGTTACCTATTTCTCATAATCCACCTTGAATGATATTTTCTTCAGGAAACATTCTTTTATCCTGTCAGTTACAATTATCTCCATTTTCAAACTTTTCATCATTGTTTGTTTTTAACAGCCCAATGTTCTTTTCATGTCCTCTTTTGCAACTCAAAATAAGTTGTTTTTTTGTTTTTTTTAATGTGTTATATCCTTTAAAACAGCATGTAAGATCCTTGAGAGTGGGGACCACATCTTTTGCCATGCAGATCTTTACTACAATGCTCTTCACATAGTAGGCATTTGAACTTTTGTGATTTAATTCTACTGAATCATTACAGGTCACATATTGACAAATGGTATTTTTCTACAGTATATATATTTGGCAGTTCTGTCCTTATTTACTTAGAGAAAGTTAATCTGAATATTTATAAATCATTTTCCCTCTTAATCTACTTAAATATGGCTCATCAGAATTTTTGTTTTGAGATGGTGAGTTATCAGAACCTCAAGGAACATTTAGAGATATTATCGTCTTTTCTTGGAAATGAGAATTAAAATATTCAAGGGATGATTTTTTTTCAAATCTCCCAAGTATGTGAATGTGAACCAAAATCAACAACTTAAAGAATATAGCTCTTCTTTCATTCCTATGTAGAAGAATATATAGGAGTTGAAAATAAAGTATAAAATTTAGTATAAAATAAGGTATAAAATTAATTAATCAGATATTAAAATATTTTAAGTGTTTGGATTTTTTTTTAAGTAACCAAGCATAGCTAACTACAATAGTTTATAATAATGACTGCTAAGCAAATTGAACAGTAATAACAAAAACTAAAATCTTATGGTTATATTTTGTAAATGTGGGCACAATTTTCATGAAATTTCTTTTTAATATTTCTTATCAGAATTTATGTATTTATTTTGACCTCCAGATGAATCTACATCAAAACATAGTTCAAAATTCTTAATCAGTCCAAATGATCTATTATTTTAAAGGTTACCAAAAACTCTGTTTCCAACAACACTTGGATATATAATGGATCATTATCCCTCCATTAGAAATTAAAAAGCTGAGGAAGTAGATGACAAAAGTTGCCCTAGGTTTCCAAGCTCTTCAATGATTGCCAAAGTCCAAACTCAAACTCAAATTCTTAGGCTCTAAATCTAGTTCTCTAATCAATGAATTATGATGCTACTAACTGATAAATGAATTTGTTTTTGAAAGTGATTGCATTTATCATTGAAACATGTTGATAGATAGCTATTAAGTTACCAGATCAGTGTCTAACTACTTACTTAAAACACCATAGACTTTGTAAGAGAGAACAAGGAAGAGAAGAGAAAAAAGAGAATGGGGGTGGGAGAGAAGAAGAGGGAAAGGAAGAGAGAAATAGAAACAAAGACAGAGAGAAAACAGAGACAGAGAGATGGAGAAATAGACAAGAGAGACAGAAACAGAGAACAAAACAATACAGAACAGAACAGAACAGAGAACGCTTTCCCAAACACACACAGACTTTCCAAGTAGTTTTTAAACATTTTGAATTCACAAAGTCTTTTAAAAAATGTTGAATCTCCAGTATCAAATAGAGGATCTTGGAAATAGTAGGTAACTAATAAATATATAATTCAATTTAATTCAACAAGCATTTATCAAGCACCGACTCTTAAGCAAAATACTGTGTTAGATGTTGGGAATATAAAGAAAAAATTTGAAAGAAAAAATATTTGTCTCAAAGGAGTGATATATTTTCTTAAGGAATCTAAACAAGTGAATAAATAACTCCAAAACAATTTTATAGAGAACTGTGCCAAGTAAACAAATGTCCCTTTAGGATGTGAAATATAAACTAAGCCTTGAAGAGAATAATGCTAACATTGGAGCCCTAGATTGAGCAGTTTCAATTCTATGATAGATTCAAAAGCCAAAAAATGAATTGAGAGAACAATAGGAGTAAAACTAGTTACACAGATTCTAGATTTTTTTTGTTTGGCTTTGAGAGAAAAGTTATAAAAGAATAATCTGAGGGTGTAACAAGTATTTTAGGTCAAGAGAGAGTTTGGCTTGTTTATAGGCAACCTAGAAATAATCATCTACTTGAGAGGTTGGATATGAGAAATGGGTAGAAATAGAAAGGTATGATAATTCCAGGGGGGAGAGAGAAAGAGAGAGAGAGAGAGAGAGAGAGAGAGAGAGAGAGAGAGAGAGAGAGAGAGAAAGAGAGAGAGAGAAAGATCAAGGGTATAGCTATAAGAGCTGATCTTGGCAGAAAAATAAGTGCCTGTTAGAGAATGAAGGGGGAAAAGGAGATAAAAGAAAGGAAGAAGGTGATAGAGTTTTTGAGCCTAAAATAAAAGATGGATCTCAATATTGAATGGCCATATTTTCTTAGGAAAGCAGGAGTCAAAGTTGTCTACTGAAAATGGAGTGAGGGGATGAGTAGAGAAAAACAGCAAGAAAGTTTGAGGAAAGGAGAAGAAAAAAGTTCATGATAGTCTAAGTGATGCTTTTTCTGAGAAAGTGATTGAGGTGAAACTAACTAAACTGTGAGAACTAAATAGTAAAAGAAAGGGAAAGAGAATCACACGTTTGTTGAGAATAAAGTAACACTGAGTCAGATATACACACACACACACACACACACACACACATATATATATGCATACATACATACATAGACAGATATATAGTTTTTTTTTTTTTTGTTTTTGTTTTTTTGTGTAAGATCTCTGGAGTCACCATTAGATAAGGGCAGCATGATTCCTATTGGAAGATCCAGACACATGTATAGAACTTCTTTTTTTATTTTTCTTTTAATATACAGGACATAGGCTTTCTTGGATCTCTGTTACACTGTTACTTGTGAAGAAATTTTACATTTTAAGTATTTATAAGCATTTATATTATTCATTCCTTACTACATACATAGAAGGTAAAATGCTCTTAGGCTTTGAAGAAGAATAAATGGAAGCCTGAGGCCAAACATTGTTAGCAGGGCTGTCAGAAAGAGAGAAGCTGGGACTCTTTATTATAACATACTGCCTTTGGTTTCATGCACTGAAAAAGTAAACCAATTTGATTTTACCCTTAAACTTCCAAGTAGTTCAAGGATGGATTCCCTTAATCTCTTAAGATGTTCATGATTTCAGGAAAAAAATGTTCAAATACCTTAGTTCCGCTCTAGGTTAAAATGTCTCATGAATTTTACATTTGCCTTCATACAGCATTTCCATTTGTGTTTCTTTAAAACATACCTCCTATACAAATTGACTCATCCAAGTTTCTGCCAGAGTACCAGCTGATTCTCCTCAATTTCATCTGGATCTCTTCTACTTCTATGCATTGGCATAGGTCAGCCCCCATGATTACATTATCTTACATTGTCTTCCTCACAGCTACTTCTTTTTTTTAATTTCAGACCTGGCTTAGGTCTGATAAAATCCTGCAACTGCTAACTGAAATTGATCTCTCCTACTTAAATTTTCCTAAGGGCTCTTCAACTTTATCTTTCCTTTGACCATTTTACATTGTCTCCTTTATCATACTTTTTGCCATAGTTTATTTAAAATATTCTTCTGCTGTAATGTTCAGGTTTAGCTTTCTAGAAGTCTTTGGACCAGCCTTTGTTTCAGCTGAGTAATCACTAGGAAAATAGCCAGGGATAAAGTCCAAATTCTTTATTATCTTCTTCACAGTCTGTCTCCTTCACTTGGGGATTGGCTAGCCTTCTGGAGGCCCTTCAGATGGACTTGGTCTCATTGGAGAAATGAAGGAGGACAGGATAGCCACCACAAAGGTGGGAGATGGAATGAATGTCTCTCCTCCAATCCTTGTTGACTCTTATATATTCTATTATATCATTGTAGGTGTGAATCTTGTGGAATAGGTGTCAACCTTGTAGAACCATATTAAGTACTAAGTACATGTACTGAACTAGAGAACTATTAATTACCATGCTAAACTAGATAACCATTGTTTTATCAATTCCTCTGAGTAAACATTGTTTCAAGTATGCTTTTCCACAGTTCTGGCTCTCTACCATCTGTCCCATGGCATTCTTCCCCATTTATTGGTATTTGAGCTTTGTTATAAGAGAGCAACTATTTAATTTTTTTCAATGAATATTTAATAAATATTTGTCATGTACTCTATCGGCACTAGAGATACAAAGAGACGCTCTTTGATCCAAAAACTTATGTTCTACAAGAGGGATATAATATGAATAGGAAATAGATGCAACCTATATACACAAAAAGATAATGCAAAAAAGTGGATAGTCATTCTTGGAGCAACAAAGAGATGAGTTCAAGTCCCACATCAGCCTCCATGACCCTTGGGCTCTTATAAGAAAAATACTGATTTATATTGCTGAGTAAGTTTCTTATATGGGAATTACCTACACTGATCAAATAATGGATCCATTTTCTATCCCTAAATATACAAATTAATTTATATTGAGAGAATAAGCACCAGTAGAAGAGTGAAGGTGAAGGATTAGGGGAAAGAAATGGTGTCAGGAAATGGAACTTAAATTGTTCTTTAAAGAAATCTATGAGGATTTCTCATAGGGCTCATAGAAGACATTTTAACCTAGAGCTGAACTAAGGGTGGGGTAGAGCCTCTAAACTGGTTTTGAAGTCAAAGAATCCACAAATATTTGGAGTACAACACATTTCTAGAAAAAGGTACTTTGGAAGAACTTCAGAACAGGTCTGTTTCAATGGGGCAGGGGATAGTCTGAGGAGACTATTCTGCAGCATAGGGAAACTGGGGCAAGAAGCTGGAACCAAGAGTCAGAGCATTGTAGCTTCCATGCACCTGGGAATCTTCTGTGAACCTCTTAGGCTACTGTATCCTGGTTGCAAACATGTGATTTGACAAATTTGCCTTTTGTAAAAGACAAATTGTAAACCACTGAGCTCCAGAAGAATGCCAGACATAGCTGTCATTACCCAGCACTGGAAATCAATCAACAGAAATGCCCCAGGGCTGACTAAGCAGCTCTTGCTCCTTTGTTTTGAACAAATCCCAAGCCTTTAAAAAATGAATAAAAAAATAAAAAAGAACTCTCACCATAGACAGATTTTATGGAGTGAAAAAAGAACAGAACTCAAACTCTTATGTTCCTAAAGACAAAGCAACTCTAGAAGAAGCCTCAAAGAGAGAATTGAGCTGATCCCCCTTTTCACAAGGTTTTCTTTGAAGATTGTATAAAGGATCTTAAAAGAGAGTTAGAATTAAAATGGGGAATAAAATGAGATCATTGCAAGAAGGAATGGAAAAAAATGGGAAAAGAATGCAAACAACAAAATACTTTAATTGTCCAATTGCAAAAAGAGCTAAAAAAGTAACTAAAGAAAATAATACACTAAAAATTAGAATTGAACAAACAGAAGTGAATGGATCAATGAGACTTCATGAATCAGTTAAACAAAAAAAAAAAGAAGAAACTATGAAATATCTCATAGGAAAAACAACTGACCTGAAAAATAGATCTAGGAGAGAAAATCTAAGGATTATTTCACTTCCTGAAAGCCATGATATAAAAAAGAACAAAGACATTATCTATCAGAAAATCATAAAAAAATGTTCTGATATTTTTGAATAAGAAGGTAAAATATCCATCAAAGAATCCAACATTCACCTCCTGAAAAAAGGAATTAAATCCCCAAGGAATATTTTAGCTGAATTTCAGAATTATTGAACCAAAGAAAAGATATTGCAAGCAGCCAGAAAGAAATAATTTAAATACCAAGGAGCCATGATTAAGATTACACAGGACCCAGAAGCTTCTAGTTAAAGGATCAAAGGGGCTGGAATTTGATATTCTAAAAACCAAATGAACTGGGATCACAACCAAGAATAAGATATCCAGATCAAATGATCATTATCTTTCAGGGAAGAAGATGGACATACAATGATATAGGTGAATTTCTATTGAAAAGACCAGAACTGAACAAAAAATTTGATCTCCAAACACAGAACTCAAGAGAAGCATAAAAAGGTAAAAAGGAAAGAACTCTTGAAAACTATATTTCTGTTATGGGTATACTTAGAGAATGAGGGTATAATTTGATTTTATTATGTTAATATAAAAAAGAAACTAGAGGTGGAAAGGGAATCATACTGAAATAAGAGGGAAAAGGAGGTGAAGTAAAGAAAATTACATCTCACAAAGAGGCAAAGAAAACCTATTAAAATTGAGGGAAAGAAGGGCGGGAGATGAGCATTGTGTGAATTTTACTCTCATCATATTTGGCTCTAACAGAGAATATCAGATATATTTTGTATTGCAAAGGAACTTATCTCACCTTATAGGAAAGTAGGAGGTAAAGAGGAAAAATAAAGGGAAAAAAACTAATGGAAGAAAAAACAGAAAAATTATGGGAAAGGTGTAAAAACAGTACAGACTCTAAAAGGGGAGAACTATTTGAATGAGGTAGTCAGCAAAAGCAAAATACTGGGGAGGATAGAAGGGGCATAGGAAAGAGAAAAGCATAAACTAGGGTAAATAAGATGGCAGGAAATACAGAATTAGTTATTTTCAGTATGTATAGGATGAACTCCCCCATAAAATAAAAGAGGATAACACACTGAATTTAAAAACCAGTATCCTAAAATGTTGTTTGCGAGAAACACATTTAAAATATAGTGATAAATACAGAGTGCAGGTAAAGGGCTGGAGCAAAACATATTATACTTCAGGTGAAGGGAAAAAAACCAGGGGTAGCAATTCTGATCTCAGATCAAGTAAAAAGAAAGATAGATTTAAATAAAAGAGATAAGAAGGAAACTACATCTTACTAAAGAGTACCACAGATAATGAAGCAATATTGATACTAAATATATATGCACCAAGTGGTATAGCATGGAAATTCCTAGAAGAGAAGTTGAGAGACACAAGAAGAAATAGACAGCAAAACTATACTAGTGGGAGATCTCAACCTTGCTCTCTCAGCCCTAGATAAATCAAACCACAAAATCAATAAGAAAGAAATTAAAGAGGTGAACAAAATTGTTGGAAAAGTTATATATGATAGACCTTTGGAGAAAATTAAATGGAGACAGAAAGGAGTTTACTTTTTTTCTCAAAGGTTCATGGAACATACGAAAATTGACCATGTGTTAGGGCATAAAAACTTCAAAATCAAATGCAAAAAGACAGAAATAGCAAATGATTTTTTTTCAAATTATGATGTAATAAAAATCACATGCAATATAAGGCCAGGAGAACTAAATAATCTGATCCTAAAGAATGAATGGCTGAAACAGCAAATCACAAACGCAATTAATAATTTCATCCAAGAGAATGACAATAATGAGACAACATCCAAATTTGTGGGATGTAGCCGAAGTGGTAATAAGGGGAAATTTTAAGTGTCTAGATTCTTACTTGCATAAAATAGAGAAACAGAAAATCAGTGAATTGGACTTGCAACTAAAACAGCTAGAAAAAAGAAGAAATTAAAAAAAAAAACAATCAAATACCAAACTTGAAATTCTAAAAATAAAAGGAGAGATTAATAAAATCAAAAGTAAAAAAAAAAACTATTGAATTAATAAATAAAACTAAAAGTTGGTTTAATGAAAAAACCAACAAAATAGATAAACCTTTAGTTAATTTGATTAGAAAAAGGAAAGTGGAAAATCAAATTGTTAGGGTCAAAAATTAAAATGGAGAACTTTCCACCAATGAAGAGGAAATTAGAGAAATAATTAGAGTTACTTTGCCCAAATTTATGTCAATAAATTTGATAACTTAAATGAAATGGAGGAATCCCTACAAAAATATAGATTGCCCAGATTAACAGAAGAGGAAATAAATTACTTAAATAATCATATTTTTTTATTAATATACCGTTTTATTGACAGAACATATGCATGGGTAATTTTTCAACATTGACTCTTGCAATCACTTCTGTTCCAACTTTTTCCTTCCTTCCCTACATCCCCTCCCCTAGATGGCAGGCAGTCTCATACATATTAAACATGTTAAAGTATATCTTAAATATAATACATGTGTACATATGTATATAGTTCTATTGTTGCACAAGAAAAATCAGACTTAAAAACGTAAAAATAACCTGGAAAGAAAAACAAAAGTGCAAGAAGTTTACACTCATTTCCCAGTGTTGTTTCACTATGTGTAGCATGTTCTCTTCATCAATGATCAATTAGAACTGAATTGGATCCTCTCATTGCCAAAGATAGCCACTTCCATCAGAATTGATGCTCATATGGTATTGCTGTTGAAGTGCATAATGATCTCCTGGTTCTGTTCATTTCACTTAGCATCAGATCATGTAAGTCTCTCCAAATCTCTCTCTAGTAATCCTGGTCATTTCTTACAGAACAATAATATTCCATGATATTCATATATCATAATTTACTCAGCCATTCTCTAATTGATGGGCATCCACTCAGTTTCCAGCTTCTAGCCACTACAAAAAGAGTTGCCACAAACATTTTTGCACATACAGGTCCCTTTCCCTTCTTTAATATCTCTTTGGGATATAAGCCCAGTAGCAACACTGCTGGATCAAAGGATATGCACAGTTTGATAACTTTTTGAGCATAGTTCCAAATTGCTCTCCAGAATGGTTGGATCTGTTCACAACTCCACCAAAATTGCATCAGTGTCCAAGTTTTCCCGCATCCCCTCCAACAGTCATCATTATCTTTTCCTGTCATCTTAGCCAATCTGAAATAGACCTATTTTAGAAAAAGAAATAGAACAAACTAGTAATTAACTCCCTAAAACAAATCTCCAGGGCCAATTGGATTAACATGTGAATTCTATCAAACATTTAAAGAACAATTAACTGCAATATTATATAAACTATTTGAAAAAAATAGAGAATGAAGAACTCCTACCAAATTACCTTTTATGTCACAAAAATGGTACAGAAACCTAAACCAGGTAGGGCAAATGAAGAAGGCCTAGTTATACCAGATCTAAAACGATATTATAAAGCAACGCTCATCAAAACCATTTCGTACTGGCTAAGAAACAGAGTAGTTGATAGTGAAATAGATTAGGTTCACAGGACAAAATGGTCAATGACTATAGTAATCTAGTGTTTGACAAACCCAAAGATCCCAGCTTTGGGGATAAGAATTCACTATCTGACAAAAACTGCTGGGAAAATTGTTAACTAGTATGGCAGAAAGTAGGCATTGACTTACACCATATTCCAAGATAAGGTCAAAATGGCTTCATGATCTATGCATAAAGAATGATTTTATAAACTAATTAGAAGAACATAGGATAGTTTACTTCTCAGATCTATGGAGGAGGAAAGAATTTGTGACCAAAGAAGAACTGAAGATCATTATTGATCACAAAATTATTTTGATTATATTAAGTTAAAAAATTTTTGGACAAACAAAACTAATGAGACAAGATTAGAAGAAAAGCAATAAACTGGGAAACTGGGAAAACATTTTTACATTCAAAATTTCTGACAAAGACTTCATTTCTAAAATATATAAAGAATTAACTCAAATTTATAAGAATTCAAGACATTCTACAACTGATAAATTTTCAAAGGATATGGACAATTTTCTGATGAAGAAACTGAAACTATTTATAATCAAATGAAAAGGTGTTCTAAATCACTACTGAGCAGAGAAATGCAAATTAAGATAACTTTGTGATACCACTACCCACCTGACAGATTGGTTAAGATGACAGAAAACAATGATGGATAATGATGGACAGGATGGACAGGATAATGATGAATATTGGAGGATATGTGGGACAACTGGAACACTGATACATTATTGTTGGAACTGTGAATGGATCCAACCATTCTGGGGAACAAATTGGAGCTATGCTCAAAAAGTTATCAAACTGTGCATACCCTTTGATCCAGTGGTGTTTCTACAGGGCTTATATCCTAAAGAGATCTCAAAGGAGGAAAAGGGACTCACATGTGCAAAATTGTTTGTAGCAGCTGTTTCTGTAGTGGCTAGAAACTGAAAACTGAATGGATGTCCATCAAATGGAAAATGGCTGAATAAGTTATGGTAGATGAATGTTATGGAATATCATTTTTCTGTAAAAATGATCAGGAAAACAGTTTTACAGAGGCCTGGAGAGATGAAATGAGCAGAACCAGGAGATTATATGACTATAAGATCATAAGACTATACGAAAGATCAAATCTGATGGCTCTCTTCAACAATGAGATGATTCAATGCAGTTCCAATTGTTCAGTGATGAGGAAAGCTATATACACCCAGAGAGAGGCCTGTGGGAATTGAGTTGGACCACAACATAGCATTTTAATGCTTTCTATTAATTTTTTTTGCATTTTGTTTTACTTCTCAGGCTTTTTTTCTTTCTAGATCGGGTTTTTCTCAAGATAACTGGATAGATTTGTATACATATGTTGTATTTAACATATAATTTAACATATTTATTAACATATATTAACATATATTGTACTACCTGACATGAAAGAGAGGGGGTGGGTGAAAGGAGGAAAAATTTGGAACAAAAAGTTTTGAAAGGGTCAATGTTGAAAAATTACCCATGCATATGTTTTTTAGTTTTTTAGTTTTTTTTTGGTTTGAATTTGTTTTTTTTTTTTTTGCTTGTTTGTTTGTTTTTTTTAAATAGCCTTTTATTTACAGGATAGATGCATGGGTAACTTTACAGCATTGACAATTGCCAAACCTCTTGTTTCAATTTTTCACCTCTTTCCCCCCACCCCCTCCCCCAGATGGCAGGATGACCACTAGATGTTAAGTATATTAAAATATAAATTAGATACACAATAAGTATACATGACCAAACTGTTATTTTGCTGTACAAAAAGAATCAGACTCTGAAATATTGTACAATTAGCCTGTGAAGGAAATCAAAAATGCAGGTGAGCAAAAATATAGGGATTGGGAATTCAATGTAATGGTTTTTAGTCATCTCCCACAGTTCTTTCTCTGGGCCTAGCTGGTTCAGTTCATTACTGCTCCATTGGAAATAATTTGGTTGATCTCATTGCTGAGGATGGCCAGGTCCATCAGAATTGGTCACCATATAGTATTGTTGTTGAAGTATATGATGATTTGTTGGCTCTCCTTTTTTCACTCAGCATCAGTTAGTGTAAGTCTCTCCAGGTCTTTCTGAAATCATCCTGTTGGTCATTTCTTACAGGACAATAATATTCCATAATATTCATATACCACAATTTATTCAGCCATTCTCCACCTGATGGGCATCCACTCAGTTTCCAGTTTCTAGCCACTACAAAGAGGGCTGCCACAAACATTCGTGCACACACAGGTCCCTTTCCCTTCTTTATGATCTTTTTGGGATATAAGCCAAGTAGTAACACTGCTGGATCAAAGGGTAGGCACAGTTTGACAACTTTTTGAGCATAGTTTCATATTGCTCTCCAGAATGGCTGGAAGTATTTACAATTCCACCAACAATGTATCAGTGTCCCTGTTTTCCCACATCCCCTCTAACATTCCACATTATCTTTCCCTGTCATTCTAGACAATTTGACATGTGTGTAGTGGTATCTCAAAGTTGTCTTAATTTGCATTTCTCTGATTAATAATGACTTGGAGCATCTTTTCATATGGCTAGAAATAGTTTCAATTTCTTCATCTGAGAATTGTCTGTTCATAACCTTTGACTATTTATCAATTGGAGAATGGCTTGATTTCTTATAAATTAGAGTCAATTCTCTATACATTTTGGACATGAGGCCTTTAACAGAACCTTTGACTGTAAAAATATTTTCCCTGTTTGCTGCTTCCCTTATAATCTTGTCTGAATTAGTTTTGTTTGTACAAAAACTTTTCAGTTTGTTATAATCAAAAATTTCTATTTTGTGATCAGTAATGATCTCTAGTTCTTCTTGGTCATAAATTCCTTCCTCTTTCACAGGTCTGAGAGGTAAACTATCCTGTTTTCCTCTAATTTATTTATAATCTCATTCTTTATGCCTAGGTCATGAACCCATTTTGACCTTATCTTAGTGTATGGTGTTAAGTTTGGATCAATGCCTAGTTTCTGCCATATTAGTTTCCAATTTTGCCAGCAAATTTTGTCAAACAGTAAGTTCTTATCCCAAAAGGTGGGGTCTTTGGGTTTGTCAAACACTAGCTTGCTATACTTGTTGACTGTTTTGTCCCTTGAACCTAACCTATTCCACTGATCAACTAATGTATTCCTTAGACAATACCAAATGGTGTTGGTAACTACGGCTCTATAATATAATTTTAGATCTGGTACAGCTAAGCCACCTTCATTTGATTTTTTTTTTTCATTAATTCCCTCGAAATTCTTGACCTTTTGTTTTTCCATATGAATTTTGTTGTTATTTTTTCTAGGTCATTAAAATAGTTTTTTGGGAGTCTGATTGGTATAGCGCTTAACAAATAGATTAGTTTAGGTAGTATTGTCATCTTTATTATATTTGCTCACCCTATCCAAAAGCAATTAATATTTTTCCAATTGGTTAGATCAGACTTAATTTGTGTGAAAATTGGTTTGTAATTTTGCTCATAAAATTTCTGATTTTCCCTTGGCAGATAGATTCCTAAATATTTTATACTATCAGTAATTACTTTACATGGAATTTCTCTTTGTAACTCTGACTGTTGGATTTTGTTAGTGATATATAAGAATGCTGATGACTTATGTGGGTTTATTTTATAACCAGCAACTTTGCTAAAGTTGTGGATTATTTCTAATAACTTTATAGTAGAATCTCTGGGGTTCTCTAAGTATACCATCATATCACCAGCAGAGTGATAATTTGGTTTCCTCATTGCCTATTCTTATTCCTTTAATCTCTTTCTCATCTCTTATTGCCAAAGCTAGCATTTCTAATACAATATTAAATATTAAAGGTGATAGTGGGCAACCTTGTTTCACTCCTGATCTTATTGGGAATGATTCCAGTTTTTCCCCATTACATGTGATGCTTACTGATGGTTTTAAATAGATGCTACCGATTATTTTAAGGAAAAGTCCATTTATTCATATACTCTCAAGCGTTTTTAATAGGAATAGATGCTGGATTTTATCAAATGCTTTTTCTGAATCTATTGAGATGATCATATGGTTTTGGTTAATTTGGTTATTAATATGGCCAATTATACTGATAGTTTTCCTAATATTGAAGCAGCTCTCCATTCCTTGGATAAATACTACTTGATCATAGTATATTATCCTGGGAATGGTTTTCTGTAGGCTTTTTGCTAATATCTTATTTAAGATTTTAGCATCAATATTCATTAGGGAGATTGGTCTACAATTTTCTTTCTCTGTTTTCAACTTACCTGGCTTAGATATCAGTACCATGTCTATGTCATAAAAGGAATTTGGTAGGACTCCTTCATTTCCTATTTTATCAAATAATTTATATAGCATTGGGGCCAATTGTTTTTTAAATGTTTGGTAGAATTCACATGTAAATCCATCTGCTCCTGGGGAAGTTTTGTAAGGGAGTTGATTAATCGACTATTCTATTTCTTTTTCTGAAATGGGACTATTCAAGCAATTTACTTCCTCCTCTGTTAGTCTGGGAAGTCTATATTTTTGGAGGTAGTCATGCACTTCACTTAGGTTATCAAATTTATTGGCATAAAGTTGGGCAAAATAACTCCTTATTATTTCTCTAATTTCCTCTTCATTGGTGGAAAGTTCTCCCTTTTCATTTTTAAGACTACTAATTTCATTTTCCTCCCTCCTTTTTCTTATCAGATTTACCAAATGCTTATCTATTTTATTGGCTTTTTCATAGAAGCAACTCTTAGTTTTGTTAATTAGTTCAATAGTTTTTTTTTACTTTCAATATTATTAATTTCTCCTTTTAATTTTAGAATTTCAAATTTTGTATTTAATTGGGGGTTTTTAATTTGGTCTTTTTTTAGTTTTTTTGTTCCAAGCGCAATTCATTAATCTTTTCTTTCTCTGTTTTATTCAAGTAAGCCTCTAAGGATATAAAATTTCCTCTTATTACCACTTTGGCTGCATCCCACAAATTTTGGTATGACGTCTCATCATTGTCATTATTTTGAGTGAAATTAGCAATTGTATCTATAATTTGCTGTTTCACCCAATCATTCTTTAAGATGAGATTGTTTAGTTTCCAATTACTTTTTGGTCTATTTACCCATAACTTTTTGTTAAATGTAGTTTTTATTGCATTGTGATCTGAAAAGAAAGCATTTACTATCTGCCTTCTTGCATTTAATTTTGAGGTCTTTATGTGGTTCCATGAACGGCTGAGAAGGAGTATATTCCTTTCTGTTTCCATTCAATTTTCTCCAAAGATCTAACATACCTAATTTTTCTAATATTCTATTCTATATTCTATGTATTCTATATTCTATATTCTATATTCTCTCTATATTCTCTCTATATTCTATATTCTATATTCTATATTCTATATTCTATATTCTATTCTAATATTCTATTTTCCTCTTTAATTTCTTTCTTATTTATTTTGTGGTTTGATTTGTCTAATTCTGAGAGTGCAAGGTTGAGATCTCCCATTATTACAGTTTTGTTGTCTATTTCTTCTTTCAATTCTCTTAACATCTCCTTTAGGAATTTGGATACTATAGCACTTGGTGCATATATGTTTAGTATTGATATTGCTTCGTTGTCTATGCTACCCTTTAGCAAGATGCAGTTTCCTTCCGTATCTCTTTTAATTAGATCAATTTTTGCTTTTCCTTGATCTGAGATAAGGATGGCTACCCCTGCTTCTTTGACTTCATCTGAAGCATAAAAGATTTTGCTCCAGCCTTTTACCTTTACTCTGTATGTATCTCCCTGCTTTAAATGTGTTTCTTGTAAACAACAAATTGTAGGGTTCTGACTGTTGATCCAGTATGCTATCTGCCTCCTCTTTATGGGACAGTTCATCCCATTCACATTTACTGTTAGAATTACTAATTCTGTATTTCCTGCCATCCTAATATCCCAGATTATGCTTTACTTTTTCTTGCCTGCCAACCCTATTTCCCCTTTTTAAATTTATGTATCCCCCTTGTATCACGACACTCATCCTCTTTAGAATCCCTACCTACCCCCTTTTGAATCGTTTCCCCTTTCTTCCCTCATAACTCTTGTTTTTTTCCCTTTTCCTCTATCACTTTTTTAATGCGGTGAGAGAGAATTTTCTCTAAAACAAATATGTCAATTATTTTCTCTTTGAGGCAACTCTGATGAGAGTAAGATTCAGACAATGTTCCTCCCCCTCTCTAAATTCCCTCAGATATGATAAGTTTCCTTTACCTCTTTGTGGGATGTGGTTTCCCTCTTTTTATCCCCCCTTCCCACCTTTTCTGGCATCATCTCTTTTCCATATCTACTTCCCTTTTTAATGTTATATCAGTAAAATCAAATTTTACATGTAGTCTTTTTTATATCAAAAACAGAAATACAATTTTAAGAGTTCTTTTTACCTTTTCTGCATCTCTTGAGTTCTATGGTTGGAGATCAAATGTTTTGTTTAGTTCTGGTTTTTTCCTTAGAAACAAATGGAATTCATTTGTTTCATTAAATGTCCATCTTCTTCCCTGGAAGAAAATGCTCAGCTTAGCTGGGTAGTTTATTCTTGACTGCAATCCAAGTTCTTTTGCCTTTCGGAATATCAGATTCCAGGCCCTTTGATCCTTTAATGGGGAGGCCGCCAGATCTTGGGTGATCCTTATTGTGGCACCTAGGTATTTAGATTATTTTTTTCTGGCTGCTTGTAAATTTTTTTCCTTAATCTGATAGTTCTGAAATTTGGCCACAATATTCCTTGGGGTTTTTATTTTAGGGTCTTTTTCAGAAGGTGTTCGATGAATTCTTTCAATGCCTATTTTACCTTCTGATTCTAGTACATCTGGGCAGTTCTCTTTGATGATTTCTTGTAAAATAGTATCTAAGCTCTTTTTTTCATCATAATTTTCAGAAAGTCCTATAATCCTCAGAGTATCTCTCCTAGATCTATTTTCCAAGTCTGTCATTTTTGCAAGTAGATAATTCATGATTTTTTCCAGTTTGTCATTCTTTTGGTTTTGCTTGACTGATTCTTGCTGTCTCAATGAATCATTAGTTTCTACTTGTTCAGTTCTAATTTGAATTATTTTCTTCATTAGCTTTTTTTACTTCTTTCTGTATATGTCCAATTGAATTTCTAAATGAATTGTTTTGCTCTATGGAATTTTTTTCCATTTCACTAATTTTTTTTTAGTGAATTATTTTCTTTTTCCAATTCACAGATCCTACTTTCTTGCAAGTTCTTTGTCTTTTCCAATTCACAAATCTTGCTTTCCAGATATTTTTTTTTTACTTTTTCCAATTCACAAATTTTGTTTCCCTGCACTTACTGAGAATTTTTTATTTTTTCCAATTCATATTTCAGGAAATTGTTGCTCTCTTGTAAAGCTTCTCTTTCCTTTCCCCATTTTTCTTCTAAGTCTCTTTTGAGATTTTTAATGGTTTCTTCTATGAGAGCATCATGTAAAAGGGGACAGGTGACATTCCACTTTGAGGTATTGTCTGGTGCCTGTTTTCTATTAGTCTCTTCAGGTTTGCAGACCTGCTCTTTTTCTGTATAGAAGCTGTCCATCATTCTTTTCATTTTTTTTTTCATTTTTTAAAGCCTTTAGGGTATGCCTTCTAGGCAAGGGGGTTACCAGCTTCCTTTGCAGAACAGGGAGAGATGTAAACTGGCTTCTGGCTCTGAGGTATGAGAGTGCTCTGAGTAAGAGTTTCCCTGTCCTCCAACTGGAGGGGAATTCAGCAGTGGCCGAGCTATTGAAGTGCCCAGTTGAGCTGTGTTGTTGCTCTAAGGCTAGAGCCTAAGGGGTGAAAGTGTCTCTACCCCAGGCAGCCCTTGTGGGGCTGTGGGTATTAGCAGTTTACCAGCAGATAACCCAGCTCTACCAGAAGTCTGCCCGGAAATCTCTGCCCAATTCAAATCGGCCCTGGGAAATCTCTATTGCCCCAAGCCGGTCCCTGCACTGTGCAGATTAGAGGCTAACCTAGGCTGTGCCCTTCTGCCATGCAGGTTTGCAACTACCCCAAGGAAAAGTCCCATACTGCGGATTGGGGCTCTGAGCTTGTGTTGAGATCTGTGCTCTCACTTCTTGTTTGAGGGTCTGTTCAGAGTTTTAGTTCTCTCACTGCTTATGCTGACTTCCCCCCTCCTATCTCCCCTTCCTCCCTCCCCCCCCTTCCCGGCCCCAGGACAAACCTTTTTTGTCGAGACTGCAGATTTTCTTTGGTTGGTGAGTTGTTCTACCTCTAAACTTTATGAATTGTAGCAGTCAAGACTATTTTTGAGGCTCGATATAATATTGATAAAGAGGGTAAGAGAAGAGCTTAGAAAGTTGTTTGTGTCTTCTCTGCCATCTTGGCTCCGCCCCGCATATGTTTTGTAAATAAAAAGATTTAATAAAAAAAATAATCTAGGAATTCTGAGTAGATAAAGCATTCCAGACATTTGAGAACCTATCTTTGCCAAGTCATGATTATGAAAGATATAATGTTCCATAAAGTGAAGGGACAGTTGGCCAATCTGACTGTGATAGAAACTGTGTAAGGATTAAGTAATACAAAATAAAACAGGGAAGACTTTTATTTTTTTAATTTTTTTATTATTATAATATGTGCATGGGTAATTTTTCAGCACGGACAATTGCAAAATTTTTTGTTCCAATTTTCCCCTTCCTTCCCCCCATATTCTCCCCCAAATGGCTTGACCAATACATGTTATATATGTTAAAGTATATGTTAAATACAATATATGTATGTGTCCATATAGTTATTTTGCTGTACAAAAAGAATCAGACTTTGAAATAGTGTATAATTAACCTGTGAAGGAAATCAAAAATGCAGGCAGACAAAAATAGAGGGATTGGGAATTCTATATGGTGGTTCATACTCATTTACCAGTGTTCTTTCACTGGACATGGCTGGTTCAATTCATTACTGCTCTATTAGAACTGATTTGTTTAATCTCATTGTTGAAGACGACCAGGTCCATCAGAATTGATCATCATATAGTATTGTTGTTGAAGTATATAATGATCTCCTGGTCTTGATCATTTCA
This sequence comes from Sarcophilus harrisii, assembly GCF_902635505.1. Classification (NCBI taxonomy): domain Eukaryota; kingdom Metazoa; phylum Chordata; class Mammalia; order Dasyuromorphia; family Dasyuridae; genus Sarcophilus; species Sarcophilus harrisii. Next base: position 187,203,813 of record NC_045427.1, on the reverse strand, counting down.
TTCAGCATCAGTTCATGCAAGTGTCTCCAGGCCTTTCTAGGAAAGACTTTTAAATACACAGCTGTGGAGAAGTGAATAAAGCACTGGATTTAGAATAAGGAAGACTGGGGTTAAAAAGACTGATACTTGTTAACTAGATGACAAATCACTTAATGGGTAAATACTTAATCTCTCTATTCCTGTTTCCTTTTTTTGTATAATGAGAGATTTGGATTTAAGGGCCTTTAATTCACAAAGGTCTATCAACACAAAAATATGAGTCTGATTCACTCTTCAAGTGTCCCTTGGATGCAAGTATTCTGCATTCTGGCAACTGAATGGTTCAGTGCATAAAATCTAGGTCAAATTCGACCTCAATTTTGTAACTCTGTGAACCTGGCCAAGTCATTTATTCTCTTCTTTAGTTTCATTAACTGTAAAATGGATTTAATAATAATACTATCTCCCTCTCAGGGTTATTATGAGGATCAAAACAGATAATATTTGTAAAGAGCTTAACACAGTACCTTGTTCCCTTCTGCCCCATTTACTTTTTCCCTTATCTCTTTTTCTTCTCTTTCCCTTTCTGACACACAAGCAGTATAGAAGCAACATTTCTTAAGTGCCTATGAAGATGGTAGACATAAGGACAAAAATAGAAGACAGTCACCAACATTAAGAAATTTATGTTAAGAAACTGTGAAGTAAAATTTAAGGAATCAGCTAAATCAAGGATCAAAGGTTAAACCAGCAAAAAACCAAAATCCAGAAAGACCCAAATTGCTAAAGGATGGCATTGGTAAATGAGAACACTAATAAATCTTCAGGTTTGAGGACTAGCATTGGCCTGGGGCTTCTTTATGGGTTTTGTTGTATGTAGGTCAAGAAGACTCCATATAATCTAATGAAGAGCTATATTCAGATTCTTATACCTCAACAACATGGAGGATAATAGGAGAAATCCCAGGTAAGTATTACAAAATTACTGCAAGGTTTTGAAAGTTTTATCTGTCTTTTCCTTCTCTCTTATTTGCCACAGGAAAGACCCTCCACGGTTTAGCCTCAGCTGACTTATATGACAAGTTGTAACTGAATCTCCTGTACCTGACACAATGCTTTTCATGACATAAAAAATTAAGAAGTATTTGAAATTTTTTAAAAAATCTCTACAATGATAGATCTTCTCCAATTCCTCTTAATTCCAGAATTTTTCCACTTTCAATTATTTCCTGTTGATCCTATATATACCATGCTTTGCATATATCTGTTTGCATATTGTCTCCCTCATTCGATTGCAAGCTCTCTGAGGGCAGGTATTTCAGTGCTTACCCAAGTGCCAGGAAGAGAGTAGGCACTTAAAAAAATTTGTAGATTAAGTAGTTGAGGTTTAGAATTAAAACTGAGCAACAACATGACATATGTGGATATTCACACATATCCAAAACACTTAAATTAATAATTGCACAACTCATAACAACTTTATATGATAAAATGAATAGACTGGGAGTCAGAAAGTACATCTCTAACACTTAATATTTGTCCTTATGAACTTATCAATTAATGACTCAGACAAATGTTTCCACTTGTAAAATAAAGGAATAGCTTTAATTTCTACCCAATTCAAATGAATTTAAATTCAAATGAAACCATTTGTCTAAAATGCTTTGAAAACTTTAAAATACTATATGGATGCCAATTATCATCCTAAAACCCTTGGCTCCAGTGCTTAGGTGGCCACTTTTGCATTAATCCACACATGAGATTTTCTTTAGCCACAGATGCAGTTCTGCTCCTTAATGTTTCCCTGTCTTTTGGTCTATTGGCAGAGCTCCACTCTCAAGGATCTTCCAGCTGTTTTCTGACAGCCCCACATTCCCTCCTTTCATGGTTCAGAGGCCCTTTCCCAGGAATCTCTGAAATAAAATTAAATAAAATATGTGTTTGGTCCCTATGTTACCCTATTAGTTGGCTTTGTGTGCATTTTGCAGAATTTTCTAGTGTACAATATATAAACATACCATTTATAATCTTTGGGATTTTATTTTACAGTCATTTCTATAAAAAGTTGGACAGCCTTCTATTAGCATATAGTTGGTTTTGCTATATTTTTTGACAATATATTATATGTATGTATGTACTATTACATTTATATCATTATATTATAAGCATATTTTTATTATTTTAATAATTATTATATGTATTCACAATATTATTGTAGTATATTAAGTGTTTCTTTGCATTTGAGACCATTAATGTTTGGTCCCTATTGAGTAGTATCTATTTTATCAAAACAAATGTTTTAATAATAATCTTTTTTTAAAGAAAATTCATCTTTGACTTAATATTGCCTTTCTATGATATAATATAAATTTGAGCAATTTTTGACAGAACTTGATAGGCTTGAATTTAGGTCTGAACTTGTATTTAGGATCATTCATTTAGAGCTAAGGATTTAGAGAAATCATCTAGGCTAAACCCTTTATTTTACAGATGAGGAAACTAAGTCTCAGAGAGATTGAGGAACTTGTTTCTCTTAGTTCACACAAGGGTAAAGTGAAAGATTTAGAATTTAAACCTAGGCCCTCTAAAACCAAATCCATCATTCTTTTCAGTAGTCCACATTATGCTACTTTATATGTTACAACATTTTCACATATATTATTTAATTTATGGTATAAAAAATAAAGGTATAAATTATGTCCATTTACCAAATGAGAAATAGAATATGTCAGCTTAAGATCAGACAGTAAGAGTAGATTCAAAGTTATGAGATATTCCCTTCTACTCAGCTGCCTAACTCCATAGTAAAGGATACTAGCATGGCTGCCTTGGGATCTCATTGGCAGCCATTTTATGTAAGTATCTTCGCCATGAAGTTAGGCTTTGCAATGAGTATCATTTCAAGGTTACTGAAATAGGTATGCTTCAGGATAGTGTCTTGTTTAACATTACATATATACTAACAAACCTGTAACTACAAATTCTGGCAACAGAAATTAAAGGCGAGAGGACTTATAGATACATTGTTCAGTCTTAAAATGTTAAAAGGATAGAAGAACTTAAGATATGAAAATAAGTGGAAGTTTCAAGATTCTATCCCTAGGATATACTTTGCTTTACTTAAATTATATAACTAATTACTTTCTTATAAGCCACTAATACATTCAAACCAAGAGAACTACAACCCATCTCCCATGCCCAGGTGTCCAGTTAATTCCCCACTTCTCCTGTATAATATAACAGCTCACAAAGACTCTCAGACTTTCAATCCACCAAACAGAGAGAGGGTGTGTGTTTGTGTGTTGGGGAAAGGATAGAATTTGTCCCCTTCAGTTGTATATTTCAGAACAGGCTCTTTAGAGTAATTATTTGCAAATTAAATGGGACTCCCTATGGTAATAAGTTTGCTTAAATTTTTCCTTCAATTAATCAACAAGCATTTATTAAGCTCTTCTGTATTCCTTGATGGGAATACAAAGGAAAAAGCAGAGCAGTAAGATCTTCAAGGAAATCAAATTCTAATAGGGGAGAGAGATAAGAGAATAAGACATAACTATTCCACAAAGCTTTGTCTTAATATTTGTGCATGAATATGATATTTTCATATTTTTGTGTGCTGCTAGAACAAGAGGATTAGAGTAGTTTTAAGGATAGTCAGAGTACAAGTCAGAGCACAGCAGAAAGAACCCTTGACTACATTAATCAAGAAATTAGGAAAACAGAAGGTTATGGATTTTCTTTTTGGGATATGACAATTTTAACATCTAGATGCAAGAGTTAAATTGTCAGCAATTGTTAGCTAATTAGAGAAATGAAGTTTTTCTATATTTTGAACCTAATAAAAATTTCTGCTTGTCCAAACCTAGTTACAGTTTTATAATCCTATAATAGGTCCTTGATATTTGAGTAGAGAGAGTCTAACCAGACCAAGATGGCAGACAGACTCTCACAAATCTTTACTGAATCTCTTCCTATCCTTCAGAAACCAGTTTAGGTATATTTTTATCTGTGAAATTTTTTCCCAAGGGGCTCTATAGTCAGGGCTTTGAGGACAGAAACTCAATTTTTCTCCTTTTGGGGTCAGATTTAAATCTCATGAGTGAAAGGTCGCAGACCTTTTGATAGTATTAGAGGAATAGAGGCAATCAGTTTGTCAGTATAGAGAACCATAGGTTAAAATTACCAAAGATCAGTCAGATTCCATAGAGACAGGGTAGCAAGGGAAACTCATGCATTAAATCAAAGCAGTGAGAAAGACATCTCAAAATGTGGTCCAGAGACTCTTGTGGGTCATTTAAACCTTTTCAGAGGGTCAATGAACTGAAAATGAGTTCTTATTTCTAATATGGTAAATACTTACTAAAATCCCATTAAATAAAATTTAATTTTAATTTTAATGAAATTAAATATCCCATTAAAAAGTTTTGGACAGATTGATCAATAACTTTTTATAATATAAAGATACTGAGAACAAAAGTCTGGGAACCATCATATTAAATATAATTAGGTCCTACCAAAAAGCCAGAAGGGATAGGAAACCAAAGCAAACCTAAACATCTAGGAAAGATTTAGATTATTTCAGTACAAGTCAGGTAATAAAAAGGAGGTGTTAGGACAGAAACCATTACTGAGTTTGGGTGCCTAAAGACTGAGACTATTTCATTCATCATCACCCTTTTTAAAAGGGTGGAATGCCCTTAGCTGTTCATGATCAAGCATTTAAAAAGCATATATTAAGTACTTACTATGTAGCAGGAATTTAACCAAGCAAATTAAAAGAAATGGAAAAAGCAGTCCTTTTCTCCGAAGAGCTTTTGATGTAGGAGAATATATGTAAACACATGTATATAAAAATTCTAGACACTGAAAATGGAAACTAATTTCAGAAGGATGACATGACAGAGACATTGTGAAAGGTTTCTTGCTCAAAGCTGGACTTAATCTGAATGTTTAAAGAACATAGGAAAGGCAGGGGGCAGAGATGAGGAAAGAGAGAATTTCAAGCATGAGGGACAGCCAGTAAAAATGACACAGAGTTGGGAGATGGACTGTCTTGTGAAAGAGATAGCAAGAATGCCAATATTAGAGGATCACAGAATTTATGGATTTGGGTGAAATGTAAGAAGCCTGGAAAAGTAGGAAGAGGTCTGCTTATAAAGGGTTTTAGAAACTAGAGTAAATTATATTTTATCTTGAAATTAAGAAGGAATTTCTGGAATTTATTTCAGGATGAGAGTAGTTTGACAAAATCAATTTTGTACTGTGATTCTATTTCAATTCAGTCTAATAAACATTTATTAAGCACATACTATGCTCCAGACACTGTGCTAAGCACTGGGAATATAATTAAGAAAAACAAAGACAATCCCTGACCTTAAGTAATTTCGAATTTATTTAGGGAGGACAAAACAGAAAAGGAAACTGAAAAAATGGGGCTAGTAGCAAGTACCCAAAGTTGGGCATAGTGAAAAGTAAAACAGATGCAGTCAAAACAAAGCAGATTTCCCATGGGAAATGAAGAGTGAAGATCACTTTAGGAAACCTGATAACTATATAGAGAAAAGACAGGCGAAAGGAGGTTCCTCTTCCAAGGTGGAGCCAAAATGACAGAGTAAAGCAAGGAAGCTGCTTGAGCTCTCCCAGTTTATTCTGAAAACCACATTAAACCAAGGCTCTGAACAGAGTCTGATTGAATGAAACCACTCTCCAGCTCAAGATAAATTCAAAGAACTTCCAAGAAAGTTCAGTCTCACTTGAGTGAAAAATGTCCAGTCCAACTCATATAGATGCTGAAAAAATCGGAGAGAAGGTCTTAATCACAGCAAGGAAGGAAAAAAAATGAATAAAACAACTCTTCAAAAAGTAGAATTAGCTAAATGTAAAAAGAAATACAATAGGCAACTGAAAAAAATCACACATTAAAAACTACAGGGCAAATGAAAGTCTAATTACTCTATGAGACAGCAAGAATAAGTCAATTTTTTTAAATGTGAAATACCTCATTGGCAAAACAGTCAATCTGCAAAATAGGTCCAGAAGAGACACTTTAAAATTTTTGGCCTATCTGAAGGCCATGACAAAAAATAAAAAATAAAAAAAATTTAAAAAAAAGAGCCTGGGTAACATTCTTCTAGAGATCTTAAGGAAAACCCCAATATTCTAGAAATAGAGGGGGAACTATTCATTGAAAGAATGCATTGATAACCTTCAGAAAGGGGTCCCATAAGGAAAACTCCAAGGAACATTGTTGTGAAACTCTAGAAGTATAATCTAAATGAAAAATTACTGCAAGTTGCCAGACGAAAACAATTCTAAGAACAAAGAGAAATAATAAGGATTACCCATGACATGGCATCTTCTACAATAAAGGATCAGAGGGCCTGGAATAATATATTCCCAGAAGACAAAGAGTCTAGGATTACAATTAAGAAATAACTACCCAGCTATACTCAGCATCGTTTTTCAGGAAGGGCTATGAAGCTTCAATATAGTAAATGATTTTCCATCATTTCTATTGAAAAAAATCAAAACTAAACAGAAAATTTAACTTACAATCATTAGACTCAAGAGAAATATAGAAAGATAAACAGGGAGAAATACATATATTATTTAAAAGTTGAAAATTTTATATCCCTAGATGTGAAAACTTTAGAATTGTATCTGTCACTGGGGAAGACAGAAGGGAGCATCACATGGATTGATGAAGTATTTGTAAATGGACTCTTTGGCAATGATATCAAAGACAAAGACATAAAGGGCTGGAAAAAGGTCTGTACTGGAAAAAAGAGTAAAGGAGAGGTATAATGGGATAATTAGTTCGCATGAAGAGGCACAAAAGACATTACATTGAAGGAAAGAAGGGGGATAAGAATTATCTGAAGCTTGATCTCATCAGATTTGGTTCTAAGAGTGAATAACTTAATCATTCAGTTGGGTATAGAAATTTATGTAACCCTATAAAGAAGTTGAAGGAGAAAGAGGCAAGAAAAGAAAGGGACAGGATAGAGAGGAAAGCAGAAACATTTAAAAACTAAAAGTAAGATAGGGGAGGAGTAGGTGATAGGTGAAATGGGTTAAAAATACTACTAACAGAAGGGGAGGGTTAATAGGAGATAAGGCAGTGAATGGGGTAGGGAAAAACAGGACTAAGGACATTGTAGATAGAGAGAACAAATGTATATACAGGGGAAAAAGTGGAGCAAAGGAAATACAGAGCTGGTCATCATAAATGTGAATGTGAATGGGATGAACTTTCCCATAAAATAGAAGCAAATAGCAGAGTGGATTAAAAACAGAATCCTACAATGTTGTTTACAAGAAACACATTTGATACAGAGTGACACATAGAATAATAATAAAAGGCTGGAACAATATTTATTATATTTCAGCTGAAGTTAAAAAAGCAGGGATAACACTGATAACTCAGATAAAGAAAAAGTAAAAAATAGATCTTATTAAAAGAGATAAGGATGGAAAATACATCTTGAATTGTATTCATATGGGTACCATAAATAATGAAATAGTAAGAATACTAAATGTGTATGCACCAAGTGGTAGAAAAGTCAAATTCCTAGAGAAGATTTTAAGGCAGTTAGAAAGAGAAATAGACAGCAAAACTATATTAGTGGGGAACCTCAACCTTTCCCACTCAGAATCAGAGAATCTAAGCCCAAAATAAAATACAAATGCAAACCTTCACAATCACATGCAGAAAGGCAGAAATGTTAGCAAATTCTTCCCTTTTAGACCACAATGCAAATATATATATATATTCAATACAGGGTCAGAAAAAGACAGACCAATTGGAAATTAAATAATCTAATTCAAAAAAAAAAAAAAAAAAAGAATGTGTCAAACGGTAAATCACATCAACTATCCCTAATCTCATCAAAAAGAATGATGATGATAAAAAATTGGACAACACACCAAAACCTTCGAGATACAGCCAAAGAAGTCCTTAGGGAACATTTTATATCTCTAAATAGCTACATGAATAAAATAAAGATCAATGAATTGAGCATGCAACTAAAAAATCTAGAAAAAGAACAAATTAAAAATCTGTGCATATGCTTTGACCCAGAAGTATTTCTACTAGGCTTATATTCCAAAGAGAGCTTAAAGGAGGGAAAAGGACCCACTTGTGCAAAAATGTTCATGGCAGCCCATCAGTTGGAGAATGGTTGACTAAGTTATGGTATATGAATGCTATGGAATATTATTGTTCCATAAGAAATGATAAGCAGGATGATTTTAGAGAGGCCTGGAGTGACTTGCATGAATTGATGCTAAGTGAAATGAGCAGAACCAGGAGATCATTATGCATGGTAACAGTAATATTATATGATATTTAACTCTGATGGACAAGGCTCTCTTCAACAATGAGATTATTCAGACCAGTTCCAATGATCTTGTGATCAAATGAGCCATCTATACCCAGAGAGAGGATTGTGTGAATTGAATGTGGTTCACAACATAGTATCCCCACTCTTTTTGTTGTTGTTTGCTTGCATTTTATTTTCTTCATCATTTCCCTTTCTGGTTTGATTTGCTTTTTCTTGTATAGCAATATAATTATGTAAATATGTATACATTTGTTGGATTTAACATATATTTCTACTATGTTTAACAAATATTAAATTACTTGCCATCTAGAGGAAGAAGGGGGTGAGGGGAGAAACTGAAACACAAGGTTTTGCAAGGGCTAGTGTTTCAGAATTATCTATGGATATATTTTGAAAAATTAAAAGCTTTAATAAAAAACAAATAAACTTACTTAACTTGTCTCTTCAAGGTAAAGAATATACCAAATTAGAAGTAGTGAAACTTAAAGGAGAGATGAATAAAATTGAAACTAAGAAAATTATTGGACTAATAAATAAAATTAAGAGCTGGTTTCATGAAAAAAAAAAAAAACAATAAATTAGTTAAACTTTTGGTTAGTTTGATTACAAAAAGGAAAGGCAAAAATCACCAGCATCATGAATGAAAAGCACCAATGAAAAAAAATAAAACAATAATTAAGAATTATTTTGCTCAAATGTATGGCAACAAGGCTGACAATTTTACCAAAATGTATGAATATTTATAAAAACATTTATTGCCCAGTTTAACTGAAGAGGAAATAAATGTCAAATAGTTAAATTTTAGAAAAAGAAATTGAAAAAGGCATTATTGAACTCCCTAAGAAAAAACTCCATGGCCAGATGATTTCACAAGTGAATTTTTTCCCCTGAGGCAATTGAGGTTAAATGACTTGCCCAGGGTCACACAGCTAAGAAGTATTAAATGTCTTAGAACAAATTTGAACTCAGGTCCTCCTGACTTCAGGGTTGGTGCTCTATCCACTGTGACACCTAGTTGCCCCATTCAGAAGTGATTTGACCAAACACTGAAAAAAATAATTACAATTTTATGTAAAACTATTTGGAAAAATAGGTAAGAACAGTACTGCCAAATTCCTTCTATGACACAAATATGGTTCTGATGCCTAACCCAAGAAGAACAAAACAGAGAAAGAAAGAAAAAGCTACAGACCAATCTCCCTAATGAAGATTGAGGTAAAAATTATTTTAAAAAGCCAAAGAAAATCTGTAGTCTCGCCAAAAAAGGTTTGTCTCGGGGCGGGGGGGGGGGGAAGGGGGAGGAGGGAATCAGCACAGGCAGGGAGAGGAGTGGAGCAGTGGGGCCACAAACTGGAGATGAAAGCACAGGTCACAGCACAAGCTCCCAGCCCCAACTCCCAGTACGGGGCTTTTTCTTGGGGCAGTTGCGAACCTGCATGGCAGGAGGGCACAGCCCAGGTTCGCCTCTAATCTGCACAGTGTGGGGCTTGGCTTGGGGCCATAGAGCTTTAACAGGGATGATTTGCATCGGGCAGAGACTTCCAGGCAGACTTCCAGTAGAGCCAGGCTATCTGTGGTCAGCTGTTAATACACACAGCCCCACAAGGGGCTCTGGCCTGGGGCAGTGACACTTTCACCACTTAGTCTCTACCCTTAGGGCAGTCACTAACCCACACAGCCCAAATGGGCACTTCCAAACTCAGCCAGTGCTGAATCCGCCCCAAATTGGGGGAAGGGAAAACTCTCACTCAGAGCACTCCCATACCTCAGATACAGGAAGCCTGTTTACATCTCTCCCTGCTCTGCAGAGGAAGATGGTAACCCCCTTGCCTAGAAGGAATACCCTAAAGGCTTTAAAACATGAATAAAAAAATGAAAAGAATGATAGACAGCTTTTATGAAGAAAAAGAGCAGGTCAGCAAACCTGAAGAGATTAATAGCAAACAGGCACCAGACAATACCCCAAAGGGGAATGTCACCTGTCCCCTTTTACATGATGCTCTCATAGAAGAGACCATTAAAAGTCTCAAAAGAGAGTTAGAAGATAAATGGGGAAAGGAAAGAGAAGCTTTACAAGAGAATAACAACTTTCTGAAATATGAACTGGAAAAGATAAAAAATTTCCAGGAAGTGCAGGGAAACAAAATTTGTGAATTGGAAATAGTAAAAAAAAAAAAAAAAAAAAACCTCAGGAAAGTAAGATTTGTGAATTGGAAAAAATAAAGAATTCACTAGAAAGTAGGATTTGTGAATTGGAAAAGACAAAGAAGTCACAAGAAAGTAGGATCTGTAAACTGGAAAAAGAAAATAATTCACTAAAAAAAAAATTAGTGAAATGGAAAAAAATTCCATAGAGCAAAACAATTCATTTAAAAACTCAATTGGACATATACAGAAAGAAATAAAAAAAGCTAATGAAGAAAATAATTCATTAAAAATCAGAACTGAACAAATAGAAACTAATGATTCACCGATACAGCAAGAATCAGTCAAGCAAAACCAAAAAAATGACAAACTGGAAAAAACCATGAATTATCTACTTGCAAAAATGACAGACTTGGAAAATAGATCTAGGAGAAATAATCTGAGGATTATTGGACTTTCCGAAAATTATGATAAAAAAAGAGTCTAGATACTATTTTACAATAAATCATCAAAGAGAACTACCCAAATGTAATAGAATCAGAAGGTAAAATAGGCATTGAAAGAATTCATTGAATACCTTCTGAAAAAGACCCTAAAATAAAAACCCCAAGGAATATTGTGGCCAAATTTCAGAACAATCAGATTAAGGAAAATATTTTACAAGCAGCCAGAAAAAAATAATCTAAATACCGTGGTGCCACAATAAGGATCACCCAAGATCTGGCTGCCTCCACATTAAAGGATCAAAGGGCCTTGAATCTGATATTCTGAAAGGCAAAAGAATTTGGGATGCATCCAAGAATAAACTACCCAGCTAAACTGAGCATTTCCTTCCAGGGAAGAAGATGGACATTTAATGAAACAAATGAATTCCATTTGTTTCTAAGGAAAAAACTAGAACAAAACAAAAAATTTGAGCTCTAACCATAGGACTCAAGAGATGCAGAAAAGGTAAAAAGAACTCTTGATAATTGTATTTCTGTTGTGGATATACAAAAATGCTACATGTATAATTTTATTTTACTGATATAACATTAAAAAGGGAAGTAGATATGGAAAAGGGCTGATGGCAGAATAAGGTGTAAAGGGGGGATAAAAAGAGGGAAACCACATCCCACTAAGAGGCAAAGGAAACTTATCATATCTAAGGGAATTTATAGAGGGGGAGGAACATTGTCTGAATCTTACTCTCATCAGAGTTGCCTCAAAGAGAAAATAATTGACATCTGTTTTAGAGAAAATTCTCTCTCACCTCATTAAAAAGGGGGAGAGGAAAAAGGAAAAGAAAAATAGTAATAAGGGAAGAAAGGGGAAAAGATTCAAAGGGGGGAGGGAGGGATGCGAGAGGAGGTCGGGATACAAGAGGGATAATAAATTTAAAAAGGGGAAAGAGGGGGGGGGCAAGAAAGTAAAGCATAACTGGGGAATATTAGGGAAGGAAAACAAAATTAGTAATTCTAACAGTAAATGTGAATGGGATGAACTCTCCCATAAAGAGGAGACAGATAGCAGACAGGATCAAAAGTCAGAACCCTACAATATATTGTTTACAAGAATCACATTTAAAGCAGAGAGATACATACAAAGCAAAGGTAAAAGGCTGGAGCAAAATCTATTATGCTTCAGGTGAAATAAAAAAAGCAGGGGTAGGCCAAGATGGCGGAGAAGACACACGCGTCTTTCTAAGCTCTTCTCTTACCCTCTTTATCAATATTATATGATTCAAAAAAGCTTGACTGCCAAATTGAAAGATAAGTAGAAAACCCAACCCGAAGAAAATTCAGTCTCCGGCAAAAAAGGTTGGCTAAAGGGGGATCGGGCAGACTGGGGAGAAATTAGGCCGAGGAGAGTCTCAAACCCAGGGTAACAGATCTCAGCAAAGCCGCAGCCCCCAACCCGCAGAAGGGATTTTCCTTTGGGAGGGACCTGCACGGAGGAGGACGCAGCCGGGTTAGCCTAATTGGCAGGGGGGGAGTCGGCGGGGCCTAGAGCTTTTCCAGGGCCGATTTGCATCAGGCAGAGACACTGGGCAGAGTTTGGGTTTGCCTGCTTCTGCCCTCAGCTGCTAATAACAGTCCCCAAAAGAGGTCCTGCCCGGGCGGGACACTTTACCACTTAGTCTCAGCCCGGGCAACGATAATCCACCGCCCTATAACAGTTTGATACGGCCAGTGCTGAATCCACTCCTCTTGGGGGGGAAAAACCCACCAAGCACCCCAACCCTGAGTGAAATCGGTTTACATCTTCCCTGCTCTGCAGAAAGCTGGTAACCCTTGCCTGGAGACCCACCAAAGGCTTTAAAAACATGAATAAAAAGATGAAAAAGAAAATGACAGCTTCTATGAAAAAGAGCAGGTCAGCAAACCCAAGAAACCCCCAAACAGCAAAATGCATCAGACTGTCCTCCTTTACATAATGCCTTCAAGAAGAGGCCATTAAAAGTCCAAAAAGAGAGTTAGAAGAAAATGGGGAAAGGAAAGAGAAGCCAAAGAGAGCAACAATTCCCTGAAATACGAATTAAAAAATAAAGAATCACTACAAAGTGGATTTGGGATTTGGAAAGACAAAGAACTCGAAAGTAGGATCTGTGAATTGAAAAGAAAATAATTCACTAAAAAAAATTAGTGAAATGGAAAAAAATTCCAGACCAAAACAATACATTCAAAAACCCAATTGACAATATAAGAAAGAAGAAAAAAGCTAATGAAGAAAATAATTTTTTAAAAATTAGAACTGAACAAATTGAAACAAGATGCATTGAGACAAAGAATTCAAGCAAAACCAAAAAAAGACAAACTGAAAAAACATGAAACTATTTCAAAATGAAGACTTGGAAAATAGATCAGGAGAGATAATCTGAGGATATTGGACTTCCGAAAACATGATGAAAAAAAGGTAGATACTATTTTACAAGAAAATCACAAAGAGAACTGCCCAGATGAATAGAATGAAGGTAAAATAGGATTGAAAGAATTCATCGAACACCTTCGAAAGAAACCCTAAAATAAAATAAGGAATATTTGGCAAAATTTCAGAACATCAGATTAAGGAAAAAATTTTTACAAGCAGCCAAAAAACCATTTAAATACCGAGGTGCCACAATAGGATCACCCAAGATCCTGCCCACATTAAAGGAAAGAAGGGCCTTAAAATTCGAAAGGCACAAGAACTTGATGCAGCCAAGAATAAAACACCCAGCTAATGAGCATTTTTTCCAGGGAAGAAGATGAGTTTAATGAAACAAATGAATTTTTGTTTCTGAAGAAAAACCAGAACTAAACAAAAAATTTGATTCCAAGAATAGAACCCAAGAGATGCAGAAAAAGGAAAAAAACCTTGAGAATTGTTTTCTGTTGTGGATATACAAAAAAACATAAAATTTGATAATGATATAACAAAAAAGGGAAGTAGATATGGAAAAGGGAATGGCAGAATAAGGTGGAAGGAGGGAAAAAAAGAGGGAAACCACATCCCAAAAGAGGCTAAAAACTTACAATCTGAGGGAATTCTAGAGGGGAGGAACAGTGGAATCTTATTTACAGAGTTGGCCAAAGGAAAAAATAATTGAATTTGTTTTAGAGAAAATTTCTCCGCCCCATTAAAAAAGGGGAGGAAAAGGGAAAAAGAAAAAGAGAATAAGGGAAGGAAGGGGAAAGACCAAAGGGGGGAGGGAGGGATTATAAAGAGGATAAGATCGGAACAAGAGGGGACAAAGTTTAAAAGGGGAAAAGGGGTGGGGAGGAAGTAAGTAAAGCAAATCTGGGGTTATTAGGATGGCAGGAAATACAGATTTAGTAATTCTAACTGAAATGTGAATGGGATGAACTCCCCCAAAAGAGGAGGCAGATGCAGACTGGATCAAAAAGTCAGAACCCTTACAAATGTTGTTTAAAGAAAACACATTTAAAGCAGGGGGAACATAAGAGAAAGGTAAAGGTGGAGCAAAATCTATTAGTCTTGGTGAAGCCAAAAGGGGTAGCCATCCATCTCAGATCAAGCAAAAGAAAAATTGATCTAATTAAAAGAGATAAAAGGAAACTACATCCTGCAAAGGGTAGATAAACAAAAAAATAATATTAAAAATATATGCACCATGGTATGGACCAAGCCCTAAAGGAGAAGTTAAAGAGTGCAAGAAAAATAGACAAAAAAACTGTAATAGTAGGAGATCTCAACCTTGCACCCCCAGAATTAGACAAACAAACCACAAACAAATAAGAAAAAAAATTAAAGAAGAAATATAATATTAGAAAAATTAGGTATGTTGGATCTTGGAGAAATTGAATGGAGATAAAGAGAATATACTTCTTCTCAGCATTAAATGGAACCTATTCAAAAATTGAATATATTAGGGACAAAAGACCCTAAAATTAAAATGCAAGAAAGCAGAAATAGTAAATGCTTTCTTTTCAGATCATGATGCAATAAAAACTACTTAACAAAAAGTTAGGGGGAAATAGACCAAAAGTAATTGGAAACAAAAATCTCATCTTAAAGAATGATTTAAGAAATTATAGATACAATTAATAATTTACTCAAGATAAGACAATGAAGACATCATACCAAAATTTGTGGATGCAGAAAGCAATAGAGGGAATTTTATATCCTTAGAGGCTTATTTGAATAAACAGAGAAAGAAAAGATTAATGAATTGGGGCTTAACTAAAAAAAAACTAAAAAAAGACCAAATTAAAACCCCAATCAAATATAAATTGGAAATTTAAAATTAAAAGGAGAAATTAAAATATTGAAAGTAAAAACTATTGAACTAATTTAAAAACTAAGAGTTGGTTCTATGAAAAGCCAAAAAATAGATAAGCCTTTTAGTAAATCTGATTAGAAAAAGGAGGGAGGAAAATGAAATTAAGTCTTAAAATGAAAAAGGGGAACTTTCCACCAATGAAGAGGAAATTAGAGAAATAATGGATTATTTTGCTCAACTTTTAGCCAATAAATTTGATAACCTAAGGAAATGGATGACACCCAAAAAATACAGACTTCAGATAAAGAGGAAGAAGTAAATTGTTTGAATATCCCATTTCAGAAAAAGAAAAGAACAGGCAATTAAACAACTCCCTAAGAAAAAACCCCAGGACCAGATGGAAACAGGAATTTTACCCCAAACATTTAAAAGAACATCCCAATGCTATATAAATTATTTGATAAAATAGGGAAATGAGAGTCCTACCAAATCTTCATGACACAGACATGGTAATTGATACCTAAACCAGGTAGGTGAAAACAGAGAAAGAAAATTAAGACCAACTCCTAATGAAATTGATGCAAAACTTAAATAAGAATTAGCAAAAGATACAAAAATCATCCCAAGATAATACACTATGATCAAGTAGGATTTATACCCAGGAATGCAGGGTGGTCTAATATTAGGAAACACAAATAATTCCATGTAATAACCAAATTAACAAAAAACATATGACATCTCAAAGATGCAGAAAAGCATTTATAAAAATCCAACATCCATTCCTATTAAAAAACATTGAGAGTATAGGAATAAATGGACTTTTCCTTAAAATAATCAGCAGCATCTATTTAAAACCATCAGTAAGCATCATATGTAATGGAGACAAACTGCAAACATTCCAATAAGATCTGGAGGAAACAAGGTGCCCACTATCATTTAAATTTTTAAATTGTATTAGAAACGCTAGCTATAGCAATAAGAGCTGAGAAAGAGAAAAGGAATAAGAATAGCAAAATGAGGAAGCCAATTATCACTCTTTGCGATGACAGATGGTATACTTGAGAACCCCAGAGATTCTGCAAAAAAGTTATTAGAAATAATCCAAACTTTAAAGCAAAGTTGCTGGTTTAAAAAAAACCAAAAGTCACCATTCTTTATATCACAAAAATCCAAAGCAGAGTTACAAAGAGAAATCAAAAGTAACTACTGATAATATAAAAATTTAGGAATCATCTGCCAAGGGAAAATCAGAAACTTTATGAGCAAAATTACAGACCACTTTTCACAAAATTAAGTCTGATCTAACCAATTGAAAATATTAAATGCCTTGGATAGGGCGAGCAAATATAATAAAGATGAAAATTACCTAAACTAATCTATTTATTTAGCCATACCAATCAGACCCAAAACATTTTAATGACCTAGAAAAATAACAACAAAGTTCATATGGAAAACAAAAGGTCCAGAATTTCAAGGGAATTAATAAAAAAAAAATCAAATGATGTGGTTAGCTGTACCAGATCTAAAACTAACTATAGAGCAGCAGTTCCAAAACATTTGGTTGGCTAAGGAATAAAGTTGATCAGTGGAATAGATTAGGGTTAAGGATAAAAAGTCAACAAAATAGCAACCTAGTCTTTGAAAACCCAAAAGATCCCCATTTGGGATAAGAACTTTACTGTTTGATAAAATTGTGGAAAATTAAACTAATATAGAAATAGGCATTATCCAAATTAACGTACACCAAGATAAGGTCAAATGGGTTCAAGGACCTAGGATAAAGAAAAAAAAAAATTAGAGGAACATAGGATAGTTTACCTTCAGACCTTGGAAGGGGAAGGTTTTTATGATAAAGAGAACTAGAGACTTATGATCACAAAATAGAAAATTTCGATTTATAAACTGAAAAGTTTTAAAACAAAACTAATGCAGAAAGATTAGAAGGGAAGAAAACTGGGAAAATATTTTCATTTCTGATAAAACCCACCAAAATATAGAGAAAACTTAATTTATAAAAATCGCCATTCTCCAATTGAAAATTCGGATATGAACAGACAACCTTGGGATGGAAATGAAACTATTTCTAGTCATATGAAAAGATGCCCGTCAATATTAATCAGAGAAATGCAAATTAAGACAACCTAAGATACTATCACACCTGTGATTGGCAAGATGACAGGAAAAAATAATGATGATTGTTGGGGGATTGGGAAAACTGGGACATTGATTCATTGTTGGTGGAGTTGTGAACGAATCCAACCATTTTGAGAGAATTTGAACATGCCAAAAGTTATCAAACTGTGAATCCTTTGATCCAGAGGCACGGGATTATATCCCAAAGAGATTTAAAGAAGGGAAAGGGACCTGTATTGCACGAATGTTTGTGGCAGCCCTTTTTGTAGTGGTAGAAACTGGAAACTAATGGATGTCCACGTTGGAAATGGCAATAAATTGTGGATATGAAAATTAGGAATAATGTTTGTAAGAAATGACCAAAGGATGATTTCGAAAGGCCGAGAGACTTAAAAACTGATGCTATGAAATGAAACCAGGAGATCATTATATACTTAAAAAATAAGATGATGACCAGTCCTGAGGATCGGCCATCCTCAGCAACGAGATCAACCAAATCATTTCTAATGGAGCAGTAATGAATGAACAATTTAAGAAAAAGAACCTGGGAGATGACTAAAACCATTACATTGAATTCAGTCCCTAATTTATGCACACCCATCTTTGATTTCCTTCAAGTTAATTGTACAATAATTCAGAGTCTGATTCTTTTGTACAGCAAAAATGTTTTGGTCATGTTACTTATTTGGTATCTAAGTTATATTTTAATATATTTAACATCTACTGGCATCCTGCCATTTAGGGAGGGGTGGGGGGTAAGAGGAAAAATTGGAACAAGATTTAAAATTGTTAATGCTGTAAAGTTACCCATGTATATATCCTGTAAATTAAAGGCTATTAAATAAAAAATAAATAAATAAAAAAAAAAAAAAAAAAAAAAAAAAAAAAAAAAAAAAAAAGAGCAGGGGTAGCCATCCTTATCTCAGATCAATGAAAAGCAAAACTTGATCTAATTAAAAGAGATAAGGAAGGAAACTACATCTTGCTAAAGGGTAGCATGAACAACGAAGCAATATCAGTACTAAACATATATGCACCAAGTGGTATAGTATCAAAATTCCAAAGGAGAAGTTAAAAGAGTTAAGAAGAAATAGACAAAAAACTGTTAAGTGGGATCCAACCTTGCACTGTCAGAATTAGACAAATCAAACCACAAAAAAATAAGAAAGAAACAAAGAGGTAAATAGAATGTTAGAAAAAATTAGGTATGTTAGATCTTGGAGAAAATTAATGGAGATAGAAAGGGAAATACTTTCTTCTCAGCAGTTCATGGAACCATTCAAAAACTGACCAATATTGGAAAAAGACCTCAAAATTAAATGCAGGAAGGCAGAAATATTTTAAATGTTTCTTTCAGACTTGATGCAATAAAAACTACATTCAACAAAAAGAGGGCAATAGACCAAAAAGTCATTGAAACTAAAAACTTATCTTTAAAGAAGATTTGGGAAACAGCAAATTATAGATACAATTAATAATTTCCTGATAAAAAATAACGCAACCAAAATTTTGGGGATGCAGCCAAAGGGTTAAAAGAGGGAATTTAATCCTTAGAGGGATGAATAAAACAGAGAAAGAAAAGATTAATGAATTGGGATTGCAACTAAAAAAAATTTTTAAAAGACCAAATTAAAAATCCCCAGTCAAATAGTAAATTTGAAATTCTAAAATTAAAAGGAGAAATTAATAATATTGAAAGTAAAAAAAAAACTATTGAACTAATTAATAAAACTAAGAGTTGGTTCTATGAAAAAGCCAATAAAATAGATAAGCCTTTGGTAAATCTGATTAGAAAAAGGAGGGAGGAAAATGAAATCAGTAGTCTTAAAAATGAAAAGGGAGACCTTTCCACCAACGAAGAGGAAATTAGAGAAATAATAAGGAGTTATTTTGCCCAATTTTATGCCAATAAATTTGATAACCTAAATGAAATGGATGACTACTTCCAAAAATATAGACTTCTAGCCTAACAAAGGAGGAAGTAAATTGCTTGAATAGTCCCATTTCAGAAAAAGAAATAGCGGGCTATTAATCAACTCCCTAAGAAAAAATCCCCAGAACCAGATGGATTTACATGTGAATTCTACCAAACATTTAAAGAACAATTGGTCCCAATGCTATATAAATTATTTGATAAAATAGGGAATGAAGGAGTCCTACCAAATTCCTTTTATGACACAGACATGGTACTGATACCTAAACCGGGTAGGTTAAAAACAGAGAAAGAAAATTATAGACCAATTTTCCTAATGAATATTGATGCTAAAATCTTAAATAAGATATAAGCAAAAAAACTACAGAAAATCATCCCCAGGATAATACACTATGATCAAGTAGGATTTATACGAGGAATGTAGGGCTGGTTCAATATTAGGAAAACTATCAGTATAATTGGCCATATTAATAACCAAATTAACAAAAACCATATGATCATCTGAATAGATGCAGAAAAAGCATTTGATAAAATCCAACATCCATTCCTATTAAAAACACTTGAGAGTATAGGAATAAATGGACTTTTCCTTAAAATATTCAGCAGCATCTATTTAAAACCATCAGTAAGCATCATATGTAATGGGGACAAACTGCAACAATTCCCAATAAGGTCAGGAGAGAAACAAGGTTGCCCACCATCCATTACTATTTAATATTGCATTAGAAATGCTAGCTTTGGCAATAAGAACTGAGAAAGAGATTAAAGGCATAAGAATAGGCAATGAGGAAACCAAATTATCCCTCTTTGCTGATGGATGATATGATGGTATATTTAGAGAACCCGAGAGATTCTACTAAAAAGTTATTAAAAATAATTCACAATTTTAGCAAAGTTGCTGGTTATAAAATAAACCCTCATAAGTCATCAGCATTCTTATATATCACTAACAAAATCCAACAGTCAGAGTTACAAAGAGAACTTCCATTTAAAGTAACTTCTGATAGTATAAAATATTTAGGAATCTATCTGCCAAGGGAAAATTAGAAACTTTATGAGCAAAATTACAAACCACTTTTCACACAAATTAAGTCTGATCTAACCAATTGGAAAAATATTAAATGGTCTTAGACAGGGTGAGCAAATATAATAAAGATGACAATACTACCTAAAATAATCAATTTGTTAAGTGCTATACCAATCAGACTCCCAAAAAACTATTTTAATGACCTAGAAAAAATAACAATAGAATTCATACGGAAAAACAAAAGGTCAAGAATTTCAAGGAAATTAATGAAAAAAAAAAATCAAATGAAGGTGGCTTAGCTATGCCATATCTAAATTTATATTATAGAGCAGCAGTTACCAAAACCATTTGATATTGTCTAAGGAATACATTAGTTGATCAGTGGAATAGGTTAGGTTCAAGGAACAAAACAGTCAACAAGTACAGCAACCTAGTGTTTGACAAACACAAAGACCCCACCTTTTGGGATAAGAACTTACTGTTTGACAAAAATTGCTGGTAAAATTGGAAACTAATATGGCAGAAACTAGGCACTGATCCACACTTAACACCATACACCAAGATAAGGTCAAAATGGGTTCATGAC
The DNA here is from genome assembly GCF_902635505.1 of Sarcophilus harrisii. Classification (NCBI taxonomy): domain Eukaryota; kingdom Metazoa; phylum Chordata; class Mammalia; order Dasyuromorphia; family Dasyuridae; genus Sarcophilus; species Sarcophilus harrisii. The sequence goes on along the minus strand of NC_045427.1, from coordinate 187,182,966 downwards.
CTAGGCATAAAGAATGAGATTTTAAATAAATTAGAGAAACCCAGGATAGTTAAACTCTCAGACCTGTGGAAGGGGAAGGATTTTATGACCAAAGAAGAACTAGAGATCATTACTAATCACAAAATAGAAAATTTCGACTATATCAAACTGAAAAGTTTTTGTACAAACAAAACTAATGCAGACACGATTAGAAGGGAAGCAATAAACTGGGAAAACATTTTTACAGTCAAAGGTTCTGATAAAGGCCTCATTTCCAAAATATATAGAGAATTGACTCTAATTTATTAAAAATCAAGCCATTCTCCAATTGATAAATGGTCAAAGGATATGAACAGACAATTCTCAGATGAAGAAATTGAAACTATTTCTAACCATATGAAAAGATGCTCCAAGTCATTATTAATTAGAGAAATGCAAATTAAAACAACTCTGAGATACCACTACACACCTGTCAGATTGGCTAAGATGACAGGGAAAGATAATGTGGAATGTGAAGGGGATGTGGGAAAACAGGGACACTGATACATTGTTGGTGGAACTGTGAATATATCCAACCATTCTGGAAAGCAATTTGGAACTATGCTCAAAAAGTTATCAAACTGTGCATACCCTTTGATCCAGCAGTGTTACTACTGAGCTTATATCCCAAAGAGATCATAAAGAAGGGAAAGGGACCTGTATGTGCACGGATGCTTGTGGCAGCCCTCTTTGTAGTGGCTAGAAACTGGAAACTGCGTGGATGCCCATCAGTTGGAGAACAGTTGAATAAATTGTGGTATATGAATATTATGGAATATTATTGTTCTGTAAGAAATCACCAACAGGATGATTTCAGAAAAGCCTGGAGAGACTTACACGAACTGATGCTGAGTGAAACGAGCTGGGCCAAGCAATCGTTATATACTTCAACAACAATACTATATGATGACCAGTTCTGATGGACCTTGCCATCCTCAGCAATGAGATCAACCAAATCATTTCCAATGGATCAGTAATGAATTGAACCAGTTATGCCCAGGTGAAGAACTCTGGGAGATGACTAAAAACCATTACAATGATTTCCCAATCATTATATTTTTGCCCACCTGTATTTTTTATTTCCTTCACAAGCTAATTGTATAATATTTCAGAGTCTGATTCTTTGTGTACAGCAAAATGACGGTTTGGTTATGTATTCTTATTGTGTATCTAATTTATATTTTAATATATTTTTAAAAATATTAGAAAAGACATCACAGCATCTTATCAATAGAATAATACACTATGACCAACTGGGATTTATACCAGTAATGCAGAGCTGTTTTAATATCAGGAAAACTTTTATCATCATAAATCATATTAATAACAAACCAACAGAAATCATATGATAATTTCAATAGAATCAATCGATAAAATACAGCTTTTGATAAAATACAGCAATAATTCCTATTAAAAACACTATATAGCATAGCAATTAAGGGGGCTTTCCCTAAAATAATAAGCAATATTTATCTCACAAAAACAGCAAGTTTTGTTTTTAGTGGAGAAAAGTTGGATGCATTCTCATGAAGTTCAGACGTGAACCAAAGATGCCCATTATCACCATTTTATTCAATATTGTACTATAAATGTTGGCTTTAGCAAGAAAAGAAAAAGGAATTAGAATAGGTAATAAGAAAAAAAATTATCACTTTACAGATGATAGGATGATATATATAGAGAATGCTAGAAAATCATCCAAAATCCTCCTGGAAAAAATAAACAGCTTCAGTAAAGTTACAGGATATAAAATACACCCACACAAACCAATAGCATTTCTATATATTACTGACAAAGCCCTTCAGCAAGAAATAGAAAGAGAAGTTCCGTTTATAATTATTGTAGAAAAAATAAAGTACTTGGGGGACTACCTGCCAAGACAAACCTAGGAACTATATAAACACAATTACGAAACACTTCTTACACAAATAAAGTTGATCTAAATATTGGAAAAATTGGAAAAACATCAATTGCTCATGGGTAAGGTGAGCTAATATAATAAAAAGGATAATTCTGTCTAAAATAATCTACTTTTTCAATGCCATACCAATCAAAATGCCCAAAACTTATTTTATAGAACTAGAAAAAATCATAACCAAATTCATCTGGAAGAACAAAAGGTCAAGAATATCAAGGGAATTAATGGAAAAAAAAATACAAAGGATGTTGGCTTAACAGGACCAAACCTAAACCTATATTTAAAGCAACAGTCATCAAATCCATTTGCTACTGGCTAAAAAATAGAGTGTTGGATCAATGGAATCAATTAGATATATCACAACAAAATAATCAAGATGAATAATAATCAATAATTTGATAAACCCCCAAACTCAAGTCTGTTTGGAGTCTTTAACTCTACTATTTGACAAAAGTTTCTGGGAACTGGAAAATAATGTCAGAATCTCAGTAGCATAGAATTACATCTCACCCCCCCTCATAAGAAAATGAGGTCAAAAATGGATACTTGATTTGGTCATAAAGGATGATGCCATAAACAAATTAGAAGAGAAAGGGATAATTTACTTATCAGATCTTTGGAGAAAATGTATCACCAAAAAAGAAAACATTATGAAAGGCTAAATATACAACTGATTACATTAAATTAAAATTTTTTGCACAAACAAAACCATCAGAAACAAGATTAAAAAGGGAAATGCAAAGCTGGGGTAAAAATCTAATAAATGTTTCATTTCTAAAATTTATAAAAAGCTGTGTCAAATTTATAAATACAAGTCATTGACCAATTGATAAATGGTCAAAGGATATGAACAGACAAATTTCACATGAAAAAGGTAAAGCTATCTATAATTATATGAAAAATTGGCTAAAATGTCAGGAAAAGATAATGATAAATGTTATGAAATACAGCAACAATGATACAGAGATACGCATCTCTTCTATTTTAATTTTTTTAATCACTGAAGCTTTTTATTTTCAAAACATGCATAATTTTTAACATTTACTCTTGCAAAACCTTATTAAATTTTTCCCTTACTTCCCATCATCCCTTCCCCTAGATAACAAGTAGTCCAATATATGTTAAACATGTGCAATTCTTCTTTACATTTTCCCACAATTATGCTGCTGCACAAGAAAAATCAGTTCAAAAAGAAAAAAAATGGGAAAGAAAAAAATGCCATCAAACAACAACAAAAAGTTTGAAAATATTATGTTGTGATCCACACTCAGTTCCCACAGATCTCTCTCTGGGTGCAGATGGGTCTTTTCATCACAAGACTATTGGAACTGATCGGAATCATCTCATTGTTGAAAAGAGCCATGTCCATCTGATTTGATCATCATAGAATCTTGCTCTTGTCATGTACAATTATCTCCTGCTTCTATTTACTTCACTTAACATCAGTTCATATAAGTCTCTCCAGGCTTCTCTGAATTCATCCAGCTGATCTTTTCTCACAGAACAATAATATTCCATAACTTTCCTATACTATAACTTATTCAGCCATTCCCCAACTGATGGGCAGCCACTCAGTTTTCAGTTTCTTGCCAATACAAAAAGGACTGCTACAAAACTTTTTTGTTCACGTGGGTCTCTTACTCTATTATAATTCTTTGGGATATAGGCTCAGTAAAGACATTGCTGGGTCAAAGGGTATGCACAGTTTGACAACTTTTTGAGCATAGTTCCAAATTGCTCTCCAGAATGGTTGGATCAGTTCACAATTCCACCGACAATGTATTAGTGCCCCAGTTTTCCCACATCTCCTCTAATATTTGTCATTATCTTTTCCTGTGATTTTAGCCAATCTGAGAGGTGTGTAATGGTACTTCAGTTATTTTAATTTGCATTTCTCTTTGCATTTTTTTTTATTTAATAGCCTTTTATTTACAGGATATATACATGGGTAACTTTACAGCATTAACAATTGTCAAACCTCTTGTTCCAATTTTTCACCTCTTACCCCCCCCACCCCCTCCCCTAAATGGCAGGATGACCAGTAGATGTTAAATATATTAAAATATAACTTAGACACATAATAAGTATACATGACCAAAACATTATTTTGCTGTACAAAAAGAATCAGACTCTGAATTATTGTACAATTAGCTTGTGAAGGAAATCAAAAATGCAGGTGTGCATAAATATAGGGATTGGGAATTCAATGTAATGGTTTTTAGTCATCTCCCAGAGTTCTTTTTCTGGGTATAGCTAGTTCAGTTCATTACTGCTCCATTAGAAATGATTTGGTTGATCTCGTTGCTGAGGATGGACTGATCCATCAGGAACTGGTCATCATCTAGTATTGTTGTTGAAGTATATAATGATCTCCTGGTCCTGCTCATTTCACTCAGCATCAGTTCGTGTAAGTCTCTCCAGGCCTTTCTGAAATCATCCTGTTGGTCATTTCTTACAGAACAGTAATATTCCATAATTTTCATATACCACAATTTATTCAGCCATTCTCCAACTGATGGACATCCATTCAGTTTCCAGTTTCTAGCCACTACAAAAAGGGCTGCCACAAACATTCGTGCACATACAGGTCCCTTTCCCTTCTTTATAATCTCTTTGGGATATAATCCCAGTAGTAACACTGCTGGATCAAAGGGTATGCACAGTTTGATAACTTTTTGAGCATAGTTCCAAACTACTCTCCAAAATGGTTGGATTCGTTCACAACTCCACCAACAATGCATCAATGTCCCAGTTTTCCCGCATCCCCTCCAACAATCATCATTATTTTTTCCTGTCATCTTAGCCAATCTGACAGGTGTGTAGTGGTATCTTAGAGTTGTCTTAATTTGCATTTCTCTGATTAATAATGACTTGGAGCATCTTTTCATATGACTAGAAATAGTTTCAATTTCTTCATCTGAGAATTGTCTGTTCATATCCTTTGACCATTTTTCAATTGGAGAATGGCTTGATTTTTTATAAATTAGAGTTAATTCTCTATATATTTTGGAAATGAGGCCTTTATCAGAACCTTTGACTGTAAAAATATTTTCCCAGTTTATTGCTTCCCTTCTAATCTTGTCTGCATTAGTTTTGTTTGTACAAAAACTTTTCAGTTTGGTATAATCGAAATTTTCTATTTTGTGATCAGTAATGATCTCTAGTTCTGCTTTGGTCATAAAGACCTTCCCCTTCCACAGGTCTGAGAGGTAAACTATCCTATGTTCCTCTAATTTATTAATAATTTCATTCTTTATGCCTAGGTCATGAACCCATTTTGACCTTATCTTGGTGTACGGCGTTAAGTATGGATCAATGCCTAGTTTCTGCCATATTAGTTTCCAATTTTCCCAGCAATTTTTATCAAACAGTAAGTTCTTATCCCAAAAGCTGGGATCTTTGGGTTTGTCAAAGACTAGGTTGCTATATTTGTTGACTGTTTTATCCCTTGAACCTAATCTATTCCACTGATCAACTAATCTATTCCTTAGCCAATACCAAATAGTTTTGGTAACTGCTGCTCTATAATATAATTTTAGATCTGGTACAGCTAAGCCACCATCATTTGATTTTTTTTTCATTAATTCCCTTGAAATTCTTGACCTTTTGTTTTTCCATATGAACTTTGTTGTTATTTTTTCTAGGTCATTAAAATAGTTTTTTGGGAGTCTGATTGGTATAGCGCTAAATAAATAGATTAGTTTAGGTAATATTGTCATCTTTATTATATTTGCTCGCCCTATCCAAGAGCATTCTCTTTGCATTTTAATTTGTATTTAATTTGCATCAATAATGATTTTGAGCACTTTTTCATATGATGAGAAATGGTTTCAATTTCTTTATCTAAAAATTGTGTCTTCATATACTTTGACTATTTATGATTTGGACAATGGCTAAGCATGCCAATTTCAGAAAAGCCTGGAAAGAAAGAACAGATGCTAAACAAAACAAGCAGAACCAAGACTACATTGTAAACAATAACAGCAAGGATATGTGATGATCAACTATGAAAGGTTTGGTTCTTCTCAGTGGTTCAGTGATCCAAAGCAATCCAATAGACTTTTTATAGAAAATTCCTTCTACATACAAAAATAAGAACTAAGGACACTGAATATAAATCAATACATGCTATTTTCGCTTTTTTTCTGTTTTTTTAATCTCTCATTTTTTTTTCCTTTTTGTTCTGATTTTTCTTTCCCAACATGATTCATAAAGTAATGTGTATTAAAAATAAATAAATTTATCAGAAAAAAAGAGAATGGAGATTCCTGAAGCAAAGAGAAATCCCATCACTCAAATAAACTGGTTAAGGGTCTGCTATATGCAAGACAATGCATTAAGGAGTAAGAATTTTTTTAAAGGGTAAAAAACAGTCTCTGCCCTTAAAAATTTGCAGCCTAATTATGGAGACAGCATATAAACAATTATTTTCTGTACCAACAAGCTATGTGCTGGTTAAATAGGAAATAATCCACTAAGGGAAGCAATTAGAATTAACAATGTATAGAAGTATACATATATATATATATATATATATATATATATCATATATCATATATACTATCATTTAAATTATATATATATATATATATATATATAAAATTTAAATGATAGTCACCCTGACTTCATTTACAACATTCTATCTATTGTACCATCTAGCTTCCTATTCTACTTAAGAACTGGTTTATTATTAAGGAGAAGTTCAGTGGCAGCTATGTGGTTTAGTGAAGAAAGTGGTACAAGATAGCACCTGGAGTCAAAAGAATCTGAATTCAAATACAGATTCATACATTCATTAATTGCATAATATCAGGCAAGTTACTTAACTCTATTTCCTCAACTGTAAGTTGGGGATAATAATAGCATCTCTCTCATGCAATTATTGTGAGGATCAAATCAGATAGTATTCATAAGGTCCTTTGCAGCGTCCCTGGGTCATATACAAATATGTATCCCTTCCCCAGCTTCAGCAAAAACTTTTAGGCTAAAATTAGTAGGGCAACCACACTCAAATTTAAGATTCCTAAAATTATAAGTGACCAACCTTATGGGAAGCTATGTTCTTGCTGGCAAATAAGGGGAGTCCAACCACCCAAAATGAATAGACAGACAGACTAATGGGTGGATGGACAAAGAAATATAGATAGTCAGAGAAAGACTGACACATAGATAGGTAGAGTATAATAAAAACCATAAGCAGGTAGCTAAATAAATGGATAACTGAAGAAATAAACAATGAATGAAGAAATGTCATTGAATAAAGGAATATAAGTACATGGAATAAATGTATATGTCTATATAACACATAATTTACATTTACATTATATATTAAATGTGCATAATTTATATATCTATATAAAATACACACACACATATATATATTAAAAAATCCAGTCATGCAAAGATATATATATATATATATATATATATATATATACATACATATACACATACATACATAAAAGTATCACAGCAAGAAAAGTCTTCATACAGAATATAACGTCTGGGTAATGCTTGAAAGGGAGAAGAGGAAAACAATTTAGAAAAGAAGAAGAGGTGACTGTGTAACGAGGGGATAATTTATGCAAAAGCTTGTGTCATTTGGATAGTTCTAAACTGTCCATTAGTATGTAATATTTTTTTCCTTTGGGCATCATCCCCAGTAAATTTCTAATCACAGATAAGTCTTTTCATTAAAAGGGAGCCAATTTTTTTTCTTTTTTTAAAATTTTTTTATTATAGCTTTTTATTTACGAATTATATGCATAGGTAATTTTACAGCATTGACAACTGCCAAACCTTTTGTTCCAATTTTTCCCTTCTTCCCCCCCATCCCCTCCCCCTGATGGCAGGTTGACCAATACATGTTAAGTATGTTAAAGCATATATGTCCTGACAGTTATTTTGCTGTATGAAAAGAATAGAACTTTGAAATAGTGTACTATTAGCCTGTGAAGGAAATCAAAAATGCAGGTGGACAAAAATAGAGGGATTGGGAATTCTACATAATGGTTCATAGTCGTCTCCCAGAGTTCTTTTGCTGGGTGTAGCTGGTTCAGTTCATTACTGCGCTATTGGAACCGATTTGGTTCATCTCATTACTGAAGATGGCCACGTCCATCAGAATTGATCATCACATAGTATTATTGTTGAAGTATATAATGATCTTCTGGTCCTGCTCATTTCACTCAGCATCAGTTCATGTAAGTCTCTCCAGGCCTCTCTGAAATCCTCCTGCTGGTCATTTCTTACCGAACAATAATATTCCATAATATTCATATACCAATTTATTCAACCATTCTCCAATTGATGGGCACACACTAAGTTTTCAGTTTCTGGCCACTACAAAGAGACCTGCCACAAACATTCATGCACATATAGGTCCCTTTAAGGGAGCTAATTTTCAATTTCTTTTAGTGTTAAGATTGAGTGGAGAAAAGTGTTGGGCTCAGCGTCAGAAGAAGCCTGAGTAGACATTCCAAAAATACTAGCTTTTAGGAAGTCTCTTCAAATCTCTAGGCCTCCCTTTTCTTAAATGCCCAGCAGAAATATTAGCCATTTTGGTTCTTATAGTACAAAATTGTTGTAAGGATCCAATGTCACAATTACAGGTCACATTCATATTGGATTTTAAGAGGAACAACCAAGAGGTATGTGGGAGCGATGAACTGAGCTGGGTGACACAGTGAGAAATAATCAGTAGATATTCTACACTTTGAATTGTTTATCCAGGTTTTTTTCACAAGAATAAAAATTTCCACAGCACATTGATGAAATTATGGAAGTACTTTCACAAAAACTTCCCTCTATGAATAGATGAGTTTTAATGTTAATTATTTTTCACTATTAATTAGTGTCTCATACTAATGAGATCAAAAATTCACTTGGAAATTTAGATTATTATGTAATTTTTTAGTTTCATGTCAACCTTGTGAGAATAAGGTATTTTTTTTAAGTATTAGGTATTTTTAGGTATTAAAGTATTAAATTAAAATATTAAACATTTCCATTCCACAAATAAGAAATCAAGGCTTATATAGGTTTAAAAGATAAGCTTGTGAAGCAGTATTTCAGAGAAAGGTTTCACAAGTCTTACTGCCAGCCTAGGATTTAACAATGATATTGCATTGTCTTTAAAAGAACATTCTATGTAACATGTTGTAAATCTTAAAACATTACATAAATATAATGATTATAGGCATCTTGAAGTGATTATATGCAACTTGAAATGCTGTTGCATCAGATAGTACCATTCCAACAGAACACAGACTGCTCTTTTTTTTTATTTTCCTTAGAATTAAAAACTGTTCAACTTGGATCTCTACCTTGGAAGTCAACTTTTTTGGCATAAAAATCACTTTTGAAATTATATTCAATTATCTCATAGCTTTTGTTACTACTCTAATTTAAACTCACCTCCTTTAAATCTAATTCAGTGTAATTTTTTTTTAGATTTCATATGTTTTAACCCCACAGATAGTTCTTAAAGACCTTCTGATTTCAGGTTTAATTCAATCTTCAGGCAACATCACCTGAAGATAAGAAAATGGGTTTCCATCTAGGAGCCAAAAAAGCAAGTGGAAGACACCAAAAATCAGCAAATTAATCCATTCTACTACAAGGGGGGCAGATGCCATTCTGAAAAATAGTAATTGTTAGTGTTCCTTTTCTTCCCAATCCATGAAACCCCATAATCCTGGTGTAGCCATTGTCCCAGATGATCCCATTACATGTAGTAATTGTATAAATTAAAATAGAGAAACTTTTTTTCAATCTCCTACTTAATCAGTGTATTTCAAAGCCTTTCATCTTCATTAGCCCAGCTGTGCATTTCTGATTGTTCTGTTTTTGTTGTTTGTGTTTTTTGTTTATACTTCTTCCCCACCTCATCAATCTCTACTTACATACTCATCCCTATGTTCAAAAAGGAGAAGGGAGGATTCTTAAAAGATTCTTAATAGTATAAACTTGGAGCATTCCTTGTATGGCAATGAATAAAAATACTAGATTTAGAGTTAAGAATAGCTATGTTTGAATGCTATATCTGACAATTACATCTGTTTGGTGATGGCTATCCAAATTTTTCCAAATCTCAGCTTTCTCTTCATCTATAAAGAAGAACAAATGTTAACTCTAAAAAAGGATAATTTTAACTATAGTACATCACAGAATAGCTATGAGAATCAAATGGGAAAATGAATTCAAAAAACTTTGGAAATCTTAAATCATTGTTTAAATCAATATCTATCATTAAAGTGATTTTAAACTCATGTGTTTGCATCACCTATTATTCAGCATTTAAAATTAGTTTACCACTGACCCTAAAGCTAAAACATAAACAGAACAGAAGTGAATGGGGAACTAATAATAATTGAAAGCTAGTTGTTGTTATTATGCTGTTTTTAAGTAAGTATAGCCTAATAAATGGAATATATAGAGCCCTTGATTCTAGTATCAACTTTTCTACTAACTGTAGTCTTGTAAAGAAAAGTTCTCTCTCTGATTTTCAGTTTTTTTTCATTAAAAAAGTGAAATCATTAGGTAGATAATCTCTAAAGTCCATTATTATGCTTACATTCCAGTTCTTATCAGAAATGTGATGAACTCCTTATTTTCATCTCCCTAGAGATATTGTTAGAATCAGATAATATATGCTAACTATTTTATAAATCTTATACTGCTATACAGATGTGAGGTATCACTAATAGCTGTAGCCCTTAGCATGTTAAAAAAGGAGAGGCAAAAGGCATTTTTCTCTTCAAAACAAACACAATCAATCCAAAATGCTATAAAATTCCATTCTTTTCTAACACTTCATTCATCAAATTTGTATAAATAACTTGACATGTAGTGCTTTATCTATAAATACTATGAGACAAGCTAAGTACTTGACAAACAAAAATAAATATAATACAGACTTTGCTCTCTATATACCATTGTAAGAGAAAGAGGGAATAGATTTGGAGATGTGTAAACTCCATTGTTTGTTGCATCTTTGTATATTTTTGTTTGTATATTTCATAAACTTCAAGCTTCAGAAATCATCAGACTACAATTAGCAATTAGTTACAAAATGTGTTATTTTTATACGTGAAAATCATAAAGCATTTTAATAAGAGGTATGAGGATCAACTTAGTGTTTATTAAAGAGTACTGGCTAGAAAAAAAATAACTTTTTAGAAACTAAATAATGGAATAAATTCTGAAAGTCAAAGATGTTAACAAAATTGAAAGCAAAAGAAAATTGTTGCCAAATTGATGACTTATATAGTGATTTTAAAAAATCAAATAAAAACAAATTTTTAAATTTTTAAAAAAACAAATTGGCAAAGTCATAATTTGCAAAAGGAATGAGATAAAAATCCAGAACAAAATAGACTTACATATGAATTTTATTCAATATTCAGAAAGATTCATTCAAAACTTGGATAAACTTTTAGCAAAGTAGAAAAGAAGAAATCCTTCAAAATTAACTCTAATAGAGTAAATGTCATATAGGCATGGTGTTTAAATCATAGTGAGATAAAATAAATGTTTAAAATAAATTTTCTTTTTTTATTTTTATTTTTATTATAGCTTTTTATTTACAAGATATATGCATGGGTAATTTTTCAGCATTGATAATTACAAAACCTTTTGTTCCAATTTTTCCCCTCCTTTGCCCCACCCACTCCCCCAGATGACAGATTGACCAATACATGTAAAATAAGTTAAAGTATAAGATAAATACAATATATGTACATGTCCATACAGTTATTTTGCTGTAGAAAAAGAATCGGACTTTGAAAGAGTGTAAAATTAACCTTTGAAGGAAATGAAAAATGCAGGCAGACATAAATAGAAGGACTGGGAATTCTGGGTAGTAGTTGATAGTCATCTCCCAGAGTTCTTTCACTGGGTATAGTTGGTTCAATTCATTACTGATCTATTGAAACTGATTTGGTTCATCACATTGTTGAAGAGGCATATCCATCAGATTTTTCATCATATAATAATGTTGTTGAAGTATATATGATCTCCTGGTCCTGCTAATTTCATTCAGCATCAGTTCATGCAAGTCTCTCTAGGCCTTTCTGAAGTTGTCCTGCTGGTCATTTCTTGGAGAACAATAATATTCCATAATATTCATATACCACAATTTATTCAGTCATTCTCCACTTGATGGGCATACACTCAGTTTCCAGTTTCTGGCCAGTAAAAAGAGGACTACCACAAACATTCTTGCACGTACAGGTCCCTTTCCCTTCTTTAAAATCTCTTTGGGATATAAATTAAGTAGTAACGCTGCTGGGTCAAAGGGTATGCACAAGTTGATAGCTTTTTGAGCATAGTTTCAAATTGCTCTCCAGAATGGCTGGAAGTATTTACAATTCCACCAACAATGTATCAGTGTCCCTGTTTTCCCACATCCCCTCCAACATTCCACATTATTTTTCCCTGTCATTCTAGACAATTTGACATGTGTGTAGTGGTATTTCAGAGTTGTCTTAATTTGCATTTCTCTGATTAATACTGATTTGGAACACTCTTTCATATGAGTGGTAATGATTTCAATTTCATCATCTGAAAATTGTCTGTTCATATCTTTTGACCATTTATCAATTGGAGAATGGCTTGATTTCTTATAAATTAGAGTCAATTCTCTATATATTTTGGAAATGAGGTCTTTATCAGAACCTTTGACTGCAAAAATGTTTTCCCAGTTTATTGTTTCCCTTATAATCTTGGCTGAATTAGTTTTGTTTGTACAAAGACTTTTCAATTTGATGTATTCAAATTTTTCTATTTTGTGATCAATAATGATCTCTAGTTCTTTTTTGGTCATAAATTCCCTCCTCTTCCACAGCTCACAGAGGTAAACTATCTTGTGCTCTTCCAATTTATTTATAGTCTCATTCTTTATGCCAAGGTCATGAACCCATTTTGACCTTGCTTTGGTGTATAGTGTTAAATGTGGAACAACACCTAGTTTCTCCATATTAATTTCCAATTTTCCCAGCAGTTTTTGTCAAACAGTGAGTTCTTATCCCAAAATCTGGCATCTTTGGGTTTGTCAAACACTAGGTTGCTATAGTTGTTGACTGTTTTGTCCTTTGACCCTAACCTATTCCACTGATCAACTAGTCTATTTCATAGCCAATACCAAATGGTTTTGATAACCACTGCTTTATAATATAATTTTAGATCTGGTACAGCTAGGCCACCTTCATTTGATTTTTTTTTATTAATTCCCTTGAAAATCTTGACATTTTGATTTTCCGTATGAACTTTTTATTTTTTCTAGATCATTAAAATAATTTTTTTTAGAGTCTGATTGGTATAGCACTAAATAAATACATTAGTTTGGTTAGTATTGTCATCTTTATTATATTTGCTTGCCCAATCCAAGAGCATTTGATATTTTTCCAATTGGTTAGATCTGACTTTATTTGTATGTAAAGAGTGTTGTAGTTTTGCTCAATAGTTTCTGATTTTCCCTTGGCAGATAGATTCCTAAATATTTTATACTATCAGATGTTACTTTAAATGGAATTTTTCTTTGTAACTCTAACTGTTGGATTTTTTTAGTGATATATAAGAATGCTGATGACTGAGGTGGGTTAATTTTGTATCCTGGAATTTTGCTAAAATGTAGATTATTTCTAATAGCTTTTTAGTGGAATCTCTGGGGTTCTCTAAGTATACCATCAAAACATCAAGAAAGAGTGATAATTTGGTTTCCTCATTGCTTACTCTAATTCTGTTAATCTCTTTCTCAACTTTTATTGCCAAAGCTAGCATTTCTAATACAATATTGAATAGTAATGGTGAGAGTGGGCAACCTTGTTTCACTCCTGATCTTATTGGGAATGGTTGCAGTTTGTCCCCATTACATATGATTTTTATTTTATTTTAAGGAAAAGTCCATGTATTCCTATACTCTCAAGTGTTTTTAATAGGAATGGATGTTGGATTTTATCAATTGGTTTTTCTGCATTTATTGAGATGATTATATGGTTTTTGTAATTTGGTTATTAATATGGCCAATTATACTGATAGTTTTCCTAATATTGAACCAGCCCTGCATTTCTGGTATAAATTCTACTTGGTCAAGGCGTATTATCCTGGGGATGATTTTCTGTTGTCTTTTTGCTAATATCTTATTTAAGATTTTAGTATCAATATACATTAGGGACATTGGTCTATAATTTTCTTTCTCTGTTTTCAACCTACCTGTTTTAGGTATCAGGACCATGTTTGTGTCATAAAAGGAATTTGGTAGGACTCCTTCATTCCCTATTTTTTCAAATAGTTTATATAGCATTGGGGCTAATTGTTCTTTAAATGCTTGGTAGAATTCACATGTAAATCCATCTGGTCCTGGGGATTTTTTCTTAGGGAGTTGATTAATAGCTTGTTCTATTTCTTTTTCTGAAATGGGACTATTTAAGCAATTTAGTTCCTCCTCTTTTAGTCTGTGAAGCCTATATTTTGGAAGGTAGTCATAAAGTTGGGCAAAATAACTCTTTATTATTGCTCTCATTTTCTCTTCATTGGTGGAAAGTTCCCCCTTTTCATTTTTAAGACTTAACAGTTTGATTTTCTTCTTTCCTTTTTCTAATCAGATTTACCAAAGGTTTATCTATTTTATTGTTTTTTTCATAAAACCAACTCTTAGTTTTATTTATTAATTCAATACTTTTTTTTTACTTTCAATATTATCAGTTTCTCCTTTTAATTTTAGAATTTCAAGTTTAGCAGTTGATTGGGGGTTTTAAATTTGGTCTTTTTCTAGCTTTTCAAATTGCAAGCCCAATTCATTGATCTTGTCTTTCTATGTTTTATTAAAGTAAGCCTCTAAAGTATAAAAGTTCCCTGTATTGCTGCTTTGGCTGTATCCCACAAATTTTGGTATGATGTCTCATCATTGTCATTATCTTGAGTGAAATTATTAATTGCGTCTATAATTAGCTGTTTCACCCAATCATTCTTTAAGATAAGATTATTTACTTTCCAATTACTATTTGGTCTATTTACCCCAAACTTTTTGTTGAATGCAGTTTTTATTGCATTGTGATGTAAAAAGAAAACATTTACTGTTTCTGCCTTCCTGCATTTAATTTTGAGGTCTTTATATCCTAATATATGGTCAATTTTTGTATAAGTTCCATGAATTACTGAGAAGAAACTATACTCCTTTCGGTCACCATTCAGTTTTCTCCAAAGATCTATCATATCATATTTTTTCTAATAATCTATTTACCACTTGAATTTCTTTCTTATTTGTTTTGTGGTTTGATTTATCTAATTCTGAGAGTGCAAGATTGAGATCTCCCACTATTATAGTTTTGCTGTCTATTTCTTCTTGCAACTTTCTTAACTTTCCTTTAGGAAGTTAGAAGCAGTACCATTTGGTGCATATATGTTTAGTATTGATATTGCTTCATTGTCTATGCTACCATTTAGCAAGATATAGTTTCCTTCCTTATCTCTTTTAATTAGATCATTTTTTTGCTTTTGTTTGATCTGAGATAAGGATGGCTACCCCTGCTTTTTTGACTTCACCTGAAGCATAATAGATTCTGCTCCAGCCTTTTACCTTTACTCTGTAGGTATCTCCCTGCTTTAAATGTGTTTCTTGTAAACAACAAATTGTAGGGTTCTGGCTTTTGATCCAGTCTGCTATCTGCTTCTGCTTTATGGGAGAGTTAATCTCACTCACAGTGGTGCTGTGAAAGTTCTATTGCCCCAGGCCAAGTCCTGCACTGTGCAGATTAGAGCTTGCCCTGTGCTGTGCCCCCTTGCCATGCAGATTTGTAACTGCCTGCAGAATGCAGCGGCACAGTTGTGCTGTGGTCTGTGCTGAGTCACTTCCAGTTTTGGGTGTGTATAGACACATCTTGTTAGGTTCTGGCATTTTTTAGCGTACCCTCTGCCTTTGGATTTAATTCCTCTTCTGGATTACTGCTTTGTAATCAAGACAGAGCAGTCAGCCTATGGCAGAGTAGTCTGTATAACTTTTCTAGCCACAGAGGTCACCCCCGAGCCTGGTCTGCTCCGGAGGCTAGTTTCTCCTATCTCCCTGCCTATGCTGGTCTGTTCCTGCCCCTCAGGACAAACCTGCTCTGGCAGTCTTCCAGGTTATCTTTGGCTTGTAAATTGTTGGGCTTCTAATCTTCATGAATTTTTGCTGTCAAGCACTATTTTTGCGGCTGAATTTAATAGTTGGTCGTGAGTGCGTGAGAGGAGCTTAGAAAGTCACATATGCCTTCTCTGCCATCTTGCATTCACCCTTAAGAGTCAATTACTCTTAATTCAATCATCAGTCTAATGTTTTTAGATCCTATGAATTTTATACTGCTGTACCTTTCTGAAACTTAGCTAACATTCACTGATTTTAGCTAGAGTGTGGTATTAGCTCTCCTTGCACTGGAAATACCATTCTAAATGCTTGTGTCTTTTTGCAGACTTGGGACACAATCTTTGTCTGACATGCATGAAATATAGTTTCTGTCCCCCATACTTTGAATTGTCAAAATTCTTGTAATCTTAACTTCTTTTAAAGCTCAGATCTGATATCACCTTCTACATTAAGCTTTTCTGAATGCCCAGTTGTTAGTGTTTTCTCCCACTTGGAATTAGCTTGTAACTATTGATCTCTGTATATGTTATATCCTTTAATAGAATGTAAACTTCTTGAGAGCTGAAATTGTTGTTTTTTTTCCTTTGTATTATATCTAACTAGCATTCTATAGTTTTCATAGTATATATTTAATAAATTGTAGAATTCAATTAAATTGAATGAGGAAGACTATTTTCAGTTCCAATTCTATGACCTTTAGCCAAACATTGAACCACTAAATGTTTTGGTCTAGTTTTCTGCATATTCCCAGGAGAACCATTCAAATTAAATAAGGCTTTTACTTATCCTGATGGGAAGTAGTTATTAAATCACTCTTACTGAATTTGGGAAGTCTAAACCTGCAAAAACAAAGATGTGCCATAATTACTGGGGAGGAGGTAAGGATGGATGTAAGGAAGCAGGATAGAAGACAATCTAAGCAGTATTTGAAGGGGAAACTGAGAATCATCCAAACTTCTTGAGGTTTGCTTGTCCCTATTTGACATATACTGACTCTTTCAGAGCTCCTCAAATCACAGACAGCTGCCAGGAAAGGTTTCATGAGTTCAGTTTTCTTAGAACATCTCTCATCATTCATGCAGCAGGTAGACCCAGTGCTAATTCTGAAAACAAACCCAATCATCCAAATGTATCAAGTCCCATCTGTGGATTTCTGTCATTTTGATGAAGGAATTCCAAGGCATTATTCTTCATCAACAGACCTTTTTTTCTCTGCCCAGAAAATTTTATAGATATAGTACAGGAAAAAGTAGAGAGATCACTATTATTCCTTTTCATAATATTGACAGTACAGCTGATGAGCCAATTAGATCCATGCTAACACTTGCTTCAATCTTAGTGCAAACTTACTTTAGAAAAATAAGAATAAAAAAACAACCATGAGGATAACAAGACCTCCAGGATAGTCTCTCCATTCCTGTTGCTTAGTTACTGCAACAACTGACCTACTCTTAGAAATAGAAAAGTAACTGAATTAGGTAAGCAAGCCACAGATTGGATAGAATACTTCTAAAACAAAATTAAATTATTCCCAATCCACAACTTTTTGTCATCTGCAGCAGTCAGGGCAAGAGGATAATTCTTTATCCACAAGATTATTAGTCAACCATACTAAATAAACTGTTTAAAAAGGAGCTCAGGTGCACATACTTTTTTCAAAAACACCTAAGAAATTCTCATAGACAACACAATCTGGGTCCATCTCAAAAATAAGGTGATTATACAAGATAATATTGCAGATTTCATTTTTAAGTATTATGATCCTTCACACTCAGGTCAAATCTCAAGAATAAGGTAGTGATAAACTTGGAATCTGGAATCAAGTGTTATGCTTCTGATAACTTTTAGCAAAGTATTTAATCTCTCTGAACTTCATCCACAAAATGGAAATATTACAGGTAGCATCTGCATGACACTGTAATCAGGACTGAGAAACTTAAATGAGGCACTTGGTAAACTTTCAAGCAGTCAGGTAGATTGTACATTGGATAGAACACTGGACTTGGAATCAGGAAGATACATCTTTATGAGTTCAAATCAGTCCTGAGATATTTACCAGCTTTATCACCCTGAGTAAGTCACCCAGCTCTCTTGTTCAGTTTTTCCTCATTTGTAAAATTAACTGGAAAAGAAAATGGCAAACCAGTTCTGTGTCTTTATCAAGAAAATACTGCAAGGAGGTATAAAAAGTCAGGAATGACTCAATAACAACAAAATTTTATTAGTATCAGTATTGGGATTAATAAGAAAGGGAATAGGTAGAGACTCTGAGAGAGCAAGAGGAGATTAAAATTTAGAGATAGATTTGTGGGATCCTTAACATCTCAGAAATGGAAAATATCTAAGAAGGCATACAGTCTGACATCTTAAATTTTGGATGAATCACTTCCTGATAGTATATGGGGAATAAAAATTGGTAGCCATGATATCATGGCATATATCAACTAGCTAAATTGTGAGAAACAATAAAAGACAAAGATATTTGGAGATTTTCATTTTCATAAAGAACAAGTTATACTTTACACCCTCCTCTAGGAAATCCTATGATTTGAACTTTAAGGAATTTCAAGGATGATTAAATAAGAGGCCCAAGATGGAGTAGGGACTTACCTAAGATTATATGGAGGTAAGAGCCATATAAAAACCTAGGTATGTGTCTCTAAATTCAGAGGCAGTTAGGGAGCACTGTTATTGATATGTTGAGTCTGAGTTGAACTCAGATACTTCCTAATTGTGTGACTCTCAGCAAATCACAACTTCTGTCTATCTCAATTACCTCATTTACAAATTGTGTAGGTAGATGACATAGTAGATGGAGTCAGGATGACTCTTTTTCCTGAGTTCAAATGTGGCCTCAGACACTTACTAACTCTGTTATCTTAAGCAAGTCATTTAACCCTTTTTACTATAGTTTTCTAATCTGTAAAAGAAGCTGGAGAAGAAAATGGCAAACCACTCCAGTATCTTTGTCAAGAAAACCCCAAATGGAGTCACAGAATTGGAACTGATTGAAAATATCTGAACAACAAAACAGAAATAATAATACCACTTCCCAGGGATATTGGGAGAATTAAATGAAATAATATTGGTGTAGTATTTGTCACATTTTCTGACATACAACAGGTACTTAAAAATTTTCATTCCCTTCTTCCTGGTCATTTTTCCAATATATTATGCTATATTAAAAATATCTTTGCACATGAGACATGAAAGTCCTCCTAGTTTTTCCTCTTCAATAAGTAAAACAAACATAAGTGTGACCTACATAAGAAATGAAAGGAAATTTATAAGATATTACCATCATCTCTACCATCCCCATACACATGCAAGAAACACTATGCCTGAACAGGAATTTTAAGGGCAGGACAGGCAAATGAGCTCATTTACCAATAATTGAAGGAAAGTAACTTTCTGGGTTTCAGTTTATGGAATTCTCCATTCAGTGAATTTTTATGTATCTTCTTCCATTTGGCCAATTATGCTTTTCAAGACATTGTTCCCTTCACAGGACTTTTGTGCCCTTTTTCCATGTGACCCATTCTGTTTTTGAAGGTGTTGTTTTCTTCAGTATTTTGGCGGGCCTCCTTTACCAAGCTATCAACTCTTTTTTCATGATTATCTTGTGCTACATTAATTTATTTTCCTCTACCTCTCTTATTTGATTTTTCAAAATGATTTTTTGAAATCTTTCATGGCCTAAGACAAATTCATGTTCTTTTGGCAGCTTGGAATGTAAGATTTTGTACTTTATTCTATTCTGATTGTATATTTCGATCTTCCTTATCACTATAGCAATTTTCTAGGATATTTTCTGTAGTTTGTTGATTTTCCAGTCTATTTCCTGACTTTTAATTATATGTTAAAATAGGCCTATATTTATTCATCTTTAAGTTAAGGATAATACTACTTTAAGCATTGCAGAAATGAAATTTATTATACTTTACACTTTTACTGACAATAATAAATAATTTGATAGTATTTTTCAATTTAGAAAAGTTTTTTTTTTGTTTTTTTTTCCCTTAAAACAAAGCCATGAGTTAGGAAAAGGAGGTATAGTTATTCTCATTTCATATATAAAGAAATTGACACCCAGAGAGGTTAAATGATTTTGCCACAAACATATAAATATTGAGCTTTTGTTGTTACATTACAGCACATCATTTGATCAATGATGGACAGAAGCAGCTACATCCAAAGAAAGAACACTGGGAAATGAATATAAATTGTTTGCGTTTTTGTTTTTCTTCCCGGGTTATTTTTACCTTCTGAATTTAATTCTTCCTGTGCAACAAGAGAAGTGTTTGGTTCTGCACACATATATTGTATCTAGGATATACTGTGACATATTTAACATGTATAAGACTGCTTGCTATCTGGGGGAGGAGGTAGAGGGAGAAAGGGGAAAAGTAGGAACAGAAATGAGTACAAGGGATAATGTTGTAAAAATTACCCAGGCATGGGTTCTGTCAATCAAAAGTTATAATTATTTTAAAAAAACATTAAAAATAATAAATAAATTTTATGTTTGATGAAGCTCAGAAAGAACTGGCTTAAATCACTATCCTGATATTATTCTCATATGATTTGTGTTTGGTAGATAAAAATTATCTATGTGTATATGTAGGTATGTATATGTACATATGTGTATATATATTTCAATAAAGTGAAAATATTGGCATAAAGTTTCATATTCTTTTTCTTTAAAGAAAGCATCTTCCAGATGACTCCAGTGTCACACAGGATGATCACTTTAATATATAGCATAAAACACACATGACTATCATTTTTTCTTGCTAGATCTCTTTATTTTGTAGCTCTTTTTTCTATATAATGAGATGAGATAGGAAATAAAACTTATGAGATAGGAGATAAAGCATATTTCACCAAAATACTGAGGTACCAAAGACTACATTTTTAACTCAGAGAGAATCCACATTTAACTTGGTGTCACCTATCAAAAATATTCTCAAATTTTTGTGGATCATTGTTATATTTGGGTGATTATAGGCAATAGTAATCTGTGATAATGATCTTATTCCAGTCCTCTTTATTGAATTCTCAAACATAATATTGAGGTTCATGTAGTATTGGGATTGGTGATCTATTAGTTTAGGAAGAATAGCTAGTATCTAATATGTTATACTGGCTATTTGATTTATTCTTTGTGAGTATGTGTTCAAAGCTAAATTTTTACAAGCGTTAGTAACAGCTTGCACAGCTTCTATCATTTTTCCTCAATGATTCTTGTTGCTTGAAAAAATAAAGTTTCTTTAATTTTGGATAGCAATGAACTATTCTTTCATCATGATCATAAATACCTTGATTACTTTACACAATTTTATGATTGTTATTTTGTCTATATCATCATAATTTTCATTATCCTAAAGTTACCACTCCTAAATTTAAATGACAGAAGTCTTCAGAAGATGACAGAGATCCCAAAAGTATGTAGAGGATAAATAACCCAAACAAGTAACAATGAGCCAGTTGTCTGGATAGAAGAATTGAGAAATGTGAGATAAAGACAAGCAGAAAATTCAATGTATCTTAATTAAAATGTCAGTCTAGCAAACAAAAACTGAAATTATACCCCAGGTAGTAAAATAAACTGTGGAAAATATCAAAATAGGGACAAAAGTGAAATGGGACATGGACGTTTGATAAGCAAGAAGAACCATTATTATGGTTAATATATTGAGCACCAAAAACAAGAATTAGCCGAAATAAAATTGATTCTAGAAAGCAAGGCATGGAAAAAAAACATGGAATACAAGTAACAGAGAAGGTGGAGAAGAAGAAAGATATTTTAAAAAGAGAGAAAAGAGAAAAAAAGACAGAGTAGGAGAGAGGACAGACAGATAGAAAGATCTGTTGTAGAGTAACTAGCCTTATTCAAGGAGAAGAATCTCATAATCAGCAGCTTGGCTACCAAATTATGGATGGATTTTGGTCACAATTCACAGTAATAATCCACTAAGATGTGGAAGGTTGAGATCAGTGTCAATGTATGTTTCAATGAAGCCACAGATCTCAAAGACTTAATAAAAAGGAGGTAATACTGGAATGAGAGGCAACATATCTCCAGAGGAGTATAATTTCATGGTAATCATGTGGAGGCTTAGAGAATTTTAGAGTCAGGTGAATTGGGAAAAAGCTTGGGCAGGATAGAAAATGTAATAGAAATGGACACTTAAATGGGAAGAGGTAAGAAGACAAATAAGATATTAACTTGTTATGTTGAAAGCAAATTATCTGTACCCAAATGCCTCCAGATGTATTTGTGAGATAGTATTTGTGAACACAGATATAAACAAGAGGCTTAATAATTCTTTCCAGAAGAAATCTTGATAATGGAATTGAAAATAGACAGCATTCTTACATCTATATGATATTTTAAATTATATTTTAAAAGAACAATGTGCTATTTATTTTGAATTTTGGTTATATTTTTTATTATTTGCTAATTGTAGTATATGCATGTATTTATTAACATTTTAAATTTTAGTAAGCTATCAATTAGTAATGATTTGAAATTGGATTCTCTGCAGAAAAAAGATGCCTTTCCTGACACAAGTCATGAGTAATGAAATACTCAATATAAGAAAGAATAATGAATGTAACAAAGCATATGTGTATGCCCCTTGTTTTCATGTCTGGAAGGAGTTGTGTTGATTACTAATCTGCTTACCAGGGGAAAAGGATTGTCATTCATTCTTATTTCCCTTCCTTTTTATTGATCAGGCTCCTTCATTAACAAGGAAGCTAGAAAATTGAGAAGGAGAATTGAGGGAGATCTCCAAGCCAAAGCAATAGGAATCCATGTTACAGATCTTATGACATGTGTCTAGGTATTAGTTGTTTATCTCTGTTCCATAGAGTGATAGATATATTTATTAGAGCTTAAGCCAGAAAGAACCAAGAAATAATGTAAATGGCTTTCTTCATTCTTTCATATTTTACAAATATTCAATTATTTCACTATTAGAAAACTTCGTGAAGATAAAAAATGTGTACTTCTCCATATATCATTGACTTAATTGGTATATCTATTAAAACATATATCATAGGTGAAAAGATTTTTTAGTGCACTAAAATTTCTTTGAATTTTGCTTCCCTAATTATTATTCTTTTTATTTGGTCACTCTATGACCCTATTAAGAAATACCAAATAAATTTTCCCTTAACTAGTTTAGTTCCTAACTATCATACAACTCTTATGAAAGAGAAAGTGAAGAATTTACCTACAGCTTTAGACTTATAGTCTCTTTCTATAATCACCATTTTTCACTTATGCCTTTCTATTAGCTATGATAGAACGATTTAGGATAACTTCCATTTTAATAGTATTTCCTAAAACGGCTATGATACTATTAATGTCTTAAATAATGCTGAGCCAATGTAGTTTTATTAAGTGAGAAGAAAAAGCAATTTTTGGTCTTGAAGAATATATTTTTCATTTTTTTACATTACTAAAATTTATATATATTTATAATGCTGTACAGCCATAGAAAACTAAACAAAGGTTTCTGAAAAAAACAGAAACCATATATTCTTTATGCTCTCCTCATACCATTTTAACAAGATTGCTTACATTTTTCCGGTGACATTCCCAATGTCTAAAAAAGAACTAGTTTTTAAGTTGTGATGGAACCATTGCAGGGATTTCTGATTGTGAGACAGAGGGCAAATTTGGGACTAGACAAGAGAACAGGAAATATTAAACCAAAGATTTAAAGAGTTATTGTGTGTGCCCAACACACAATTGTATTGTGCATGGAAAACAGAGGTGCAGACCCTTGGTAGATGTATTGTGCTTCTCTAAACTTTAGTTCCTCAGAGTAAAGCCTTTATCATCTTGCCCTAGCTATGACACTAAAATCTGAGGGCTTTAGTCTTGGGGAAATATGGTTTAATGGATTAGAAAACAATAAGCAATTTAATTTTATAACAGAGAGAATAGCAGATTTTAATCAGAGATCTGGATATAACTCCTAGGCAACCATGGACTAGATGTGAGACCTTGTGTAATTTATCTTTACCTTCTAAAAATGTTAGATTAGATAAGTTCGCTTTCAGCTCCAAATCTGAATCTATAAACACATACAAATTTCTCCTTGTTAACAGGCACTTGTATTTATCAGATGCTTACTTGACCCTCCCCTTAACTAGGACCTATTTATACTATATCATAAAGAATGCTACTTGAAATAATGACATCAAAGGGAAAAATCAATTTTTTCTTGATAAGATATTTTAGGCTTTTGCTTGCCTTCTACTACCCTTATGACTTATTCAGAGAATGAAATTTTCTTTTTTTATATTTAAAGCTTTTTATTTTCAAAACATTTGCATAGATAGTTTTCAACACTGACTCCTGCAAAACCTTGTATTCCAAATTTTTTCTCCCTCCCCCCTTCCCTAAGCGGCAACTAATCTATGTTAAACATGTGTAATTCTTCTATACATCTTTCCACAATTATAATAGTGCACAAAAATATCAGATCAAAAATAAGCAAGAAAACAAAATGCAAACTTCAACAAAAAAGTGAAAACACTATGTTGTGATCCACACTCAGTCCCCACAGTCCTCTCTCTCTAGATGCAGATGACTCTCTCCATCATAAGACCATTGGAACTGGCCTGAATCACCTCGCTGTTGAAAAGAGCCATATTCAGCAGAACTGATCATAGTATAATTTTATTGTTATGTATGATGTTCTCTAGGTTCTACTCACAGCATCAGTAAAGGTAATTCTCTCCAGGCCTCTCTGAAATCATCTTCCTGGTTGTCTCTTACAGAAAAATAATATTCCATAGCATTCATATACTATAATTTATTCAGCCCTTCTCCAAAAGAGGAGCATTCACTTAGCTTCCAGTTCCTTGCCACTACAAAAAACAGCTGCCACAAACATTTTTGCACATGTGGATCCTTTTCCCTTTCTAATGATCTCTTTGAGATACAGGCCCAGTAGAGACATCACTGGATCAAAGGGTATGCACAATTTGATAGCCCTTTGGGCATAGTTCCAAATTGCACTCCAGAATTATTGGATCAGTTCACAATTCCACTAACAATGTATTAAGTGTCCCAGTTTTTCCCACATCCCTTTCCAACATTCATCATTATCTTTTCCTATCATCTTCTCAAACTGAGAGACATGTAGTGGTACCTCAGAGTACCACTTTCCTTGACCAATAGTGATTTAAAGCATGTTTTGTCACATGACTAGAAATGGTTTTATTTCTTCATCTCAAAATTGTTCATATGCTTTGTCTATTTATCATCGCTTGTATTCTTATAAATTTGAGTAAATTCTCTAAATATTTCAGAAATAAGGCCTTTGTCAGAACCCTTGTATGTAAATTCCCCCACCCAGTTTCCTTTATAATTTGGTCTTCATTGGTTTTGTTTGAAAAATTTTTAACTTAATATAATCAAAATTATCTATTTTGTACTCCATAATGTACTATGGTTCTTCTCTAGTCATAAATTCCTTCCTTCTCCACAGATCTGAGAGGTCTACTATCCATTGTTCTTCTAATTTGCTTACAGTATCACTCTTTAGGTCTAAATCATGAATCCATTTTGACCTTATCTTCATATACTGTGTTAGGTGTGAGTCAATGCCTAGTTTCTGACACACTAATTTCCCATTTTTCCAGCAATTTTTGTCCAATAGTTCTTATCCCAGAAGCTAGAATCTTTGGGTTTATCAAACTCTATATTACTAAACCTAACCTATTCCACAGATTGACTATTCTATATCTTAGCCAATACCAAATGGTTCTAATGACTACTGCTTTATAATGTAGTTTAGGTCTGATACAGCTTGGCCACCTTCATTTGCATTTTTTTCACTAATTTCTTTGAAATTCTTGACCTTTCATTCTTCCAGATGAACTTTGCAATTATTTTTTCTAGGTCAGTAAAATAGTTTCTTGGTAGTTTGATTGGTATAGCACTGAATAAATATATTAATTTAGGTAGAACTTTCATTTTTGTTATATTAGCTCAGTCTCCCCATGACCATTTGATATTCTCATAATTGATTACATCTGACCTTATTTGTGTGTTAAGTATTTTGTAATTCTGTTTATAGAGTTCCTGACTTTCTCTTGCTAGGTAGACACCTAAATATTATCTACAATTATTTTAAATGACATTTATTTTTGTAACTCTTGCTGCTGGATTTTGTTGGTAACATTTAGAAATGTTTATGATTTATATGGATTTGTTTTGTATCTTGCAACTTTGCTCAAGTGGTGAACTGTTTCTAGTAGTTTTTCAGGTGATTCTCTAGGATGCTCCAAGTATGCCCTCATATCATCTACAAAGAATAATAGTTTGGTTTCCTCATTACCAACTCTTATTCCTTCAATTTCTTTTTCTTCTGTTATTGTTAAAGGTAATATTTTTAATACAATATTGAATAGTAACGATGATAGTGGTCAATGTTTTTTCACACTTGATCTTATTGGGAATGGTCCTAGATTATCTCCATTATATATGATGGTTGCTGATGGTTTTACATAAATGCTACTGAGTATTTTAAAGAAAAACTCCATTTATTCCTATCCTTTCTAGTGTTTTTAATGGGAATGGGCACTGGCTTTTGTCAAATATTTTTTCTGCACCTATTGTGATAATCATATGATTTCTGTTAGTTTGATTATTGATATAGTGAATTATGTTAATTATTTTCCTAATACTAAACCAACCCTGCACTTCTGGTCATAGTGTATTATCCTTGTGATAGCTTGTTGTAATCTGTGCTAATATTTATTTAAGATTTTTGGATCAATATGCATTAATTAAATTAGCCTATCATTGTTTTTCTCTTTTTTGATCCCACCTCATTTCAATATCAGCACTTTATCTGTGTCATAAAAGGAATTTCATATTACTTCTTCTTTCCTTATTTTTCCAAGTAGTTTTCATAGTATTGGAATTATTTTTTCTTTAAATGTTTGTTAAAATTCACATGTAAATCCATCCAGCCTGGATATTTTTTCTTAGGGAGTTGATTAATAAGTTTGAATTTTTTTCTAAAATGGGACAATTTAAATAATTTACTTCCTCACCTGCTAATCTGTGCAATCTATATCTTTATAATTATTCATCCTTTTCACTTGGATTATCAAATTTATTGGTATAAAGTTGGACAGAATAGCTCCTAATTATTTTTCTAATTTCCTCTTCATTGGTGTAAAGCTCTTCCTTTTCAGTTTTGATGCTAACAATTTGATCTTCTTTCCTTTTTTCTAATCAAATTAAATAAAGATTTATATATTCTGCTGTTTTTTCCTAAAAACCAACTGTGTTTTGTTTATTAATTCAAGTTTTTTTACTTTAAATTTTATGAATCTCTTCTTTTATTTTTAGAATTTCAAAGTTGGTATTTAATTGAAAAGTTTTAATTTGTTCTTTTTCTAGCTTTTTTTCAGTTGCATGCCCAATTCATTGATCTTCTCTTTATTTTATGGAACAAAGTATCTAAAGATACAAAATTTCCCATAAGAACTGCTTTGACTACTCCCATAAATTTGGTATGCTGTCCCATTATTGTCATGCTCTTGATTGAAATTATTTATAGCGTCTATGATTTGTTCTTTTACCCATTCATTCTTTAAGATTAGATTATATAGTTTTGAATTAATTTTAGTCTATTTTCCCTGGCTCTTTATTACATTTAATATTTTTCCATTGTGGTCTGAAAAAAAAGTATTTACTACTATCTCTGCCTTTCTGAATCTGATTTTTAGATGTTTATGCCCTAATACCTGGTCAATTTTTAATTTTTGTGTAGGTTCCATGTATCATTGAGAAAAAGTATATTCCTTTCTGTTTTCATTCAATATCCTCCAAAGTTCTATCATATTTAACATTTCTAAAATTCTATTTACCTCTTTAATTTCTTTCTTATTTATTTTCTGGGTTCAAGGTTGAGATCCCCTACTAGTATAGTTTTGCTGTCTATTTCTTTTTGTAGCACCTCTTAGGAACTTAGATGCTATACCACTTGGTGCATATATATTTAGTATTGATATTACTTCATTATCTATGGTACCTTTTATCAAGATGTAGTATTCTTCCTTATCTCATTTAATTAGATCTATTTTTGCTTTTGCTTGATTTGAGAGCAGAATCACTACCTGCTTTTACTACTTAAGCTGGAGCATAATAGATTCTGCTCCAGTCTTTTACCTTTACTTTGTATATATCACTCTGCTTTAAAGGTGTTTCTTGTAAACAGCATATTGTTAGAGTCTGGCTTTTTATCCAGTGTGCTATCCATTTCCATTTTATGGGAGAATTCTTTCCATTCATATTCACAGATAAAATTACTAACTCTGTATTTCCTGCTATTTTATTTTTTCCAAGTTATATTTTTTCTTTTTCCCCTTTTCACTCCTCAACAATGTTTTGCTTCTGATTTCCACCTTCCTCATTCTGCCCTTCTTTCCTTACAGCCTTTTTTTTACATCCTCTCCCTCCTTTTATATAACTTTCCCCTTCTACTTCTGCTCTCTCTTCTATTACCTCCCCATTTCCTCTCCCTTTTCTCCTCCTAATTCCCTATAAGATAAAAATTTTCTATATTAAACTAAAAAGCGTCTGATATTCTCTCTTTGAGCCATCTACAATAATAGGAAAAATTGCTCTAAATTACTCTAGATTAGAGAAGTGCAAATTAAAATAACTCAAGTACCACCTCATACTTCTCAGATTGGCTAAGATGAAAGGAAAATATAATGATAAATGTTGGAATGGATATAGGAAAACTGGAACATTAGTGCATTGTTGGTGGAGTTGTGAAACAATCCTATTCTGGAGAGCAATTTGGAACTATGCCCAAAGAGCTATAAAACTGCATATTCATTGATCCAGAAATACCACCACTGGGTCTGTATCCCCAGGAAATCATAAAGGAGGGAAAAGTACCCACATATTCAGAAATGTTTGTAAACACTATTTTTGTCCTGCAAAAATTGGAAAATGAGTAAATGTGTATCAATTGGGGAAATGGCTGAATAAATTGTGGTATATAAAGATTATGGTATATTTTTTTCTATAAAAATGATGAATAAGCTGATTTCATAAAGGCATGGGAAGTTTTACATGAACTAATGCTAAATGAAACAAGCAGAACCAGGAACACATTGTACACAATAGCAGCAAGAATGTGCAATGATGAATTATGAATGATTTGATTCTTCAGTGATTCAGTGAGCCAAGGAAATCCCAAAACACTTTGTTTTTTTTTTTTTTTTGTTTTTGTTTTTTTTATTTAATAGCCTTTAATTTACAGGATATATACATGGGTAACTTTACAGCATTAACAATTGCCAAACCTCTTGTTCCAATTTTTCACCTCTTACCCCCCCACCCCCTCCCCTAAATGGCAGGATGACCAGTAGATGTTAAATATATTAAAATATAACTTAGATACACAATAAGTATACATGACCAAAACATTATTTTGCTGTACAAAAAGAATCAGACTCTGAATTATTGTACAATTAGCTTGTGAAGGAAATCAAAGATGCAGGTGTGCATAAATATAGGGACTGGGAATTCAATGTAATGGTTTTTAGTCATCTCCCAGAGTTCTTTTTCTGGGTATAGCTAGTTCAGTTCATTACTGCTCCATTAGAAATGATTTGGTTGATCTCGTTGCTGAGGATGGCCTGATCCATCAGAACTGGTCATCATCTAGTATTGTTGTTGAAGTATATAATGATCTCCTGGTCCTGCTCATTTCACTCAGCATCAGTTCGTGTAAGTCTCTCCAGGCCTTTCTGAAATCATCCTGTTGGTCATTTCTTACAGAACAGTAATATTCCATAATTTTCATATACCACAATTTATTCAGCCATTCTCCAACTGATGGACATCCATTCAGTTTCCAGTTTCTAGCCACTACAAAAAGGGCTGCCACAAACATTCGTGCACATACAGGTCCCTTTCCCTTCTTTATAATCTCTTTGGGATATAATCCCAGTAGTAACACTGCTGGATCAAAGGGTATGCACAGTTTGATAACTTTTTGAGCATAGTTCCAAACTACTCTCCAAAATGGTTGGATTCGTTCACAACTCCACCAACAATGAATCAATGTCCCAGTTTTCCCACATCCCCTCCAACAATCATCATTATTTTTTCCTGTCATCTTAGCCAATCTGACAGGTGTGTAGTGGTATCTTAGAGTTGTCTTAATTTGCATTTCTCTGATTAATAATGACTTGGAGCATCTTTTCATATGACTAGAAATAGTTTCAATTTCTTCATCTGAGAATTGTCTGTTCATATCCTTTGACCATTTTTCAATTGGAGAATGGCTTGATTTTTTATAAATTAGAGTTAATTCTCTATATATTTTGGAAATGGGGCCTTTATCAGAACCTTTGACTGTAAAAATATTTTCCCAGTTTATTGCT
Organism: Sarcophilus harrisii; assembly: GCF_902635505.1. Taxonomy (NCBI): domain Eukaryota; kingdom Metazoa; phylum Chordata; class Mammalia; order Dasyuromorphia; family Dasyuridae; genus Sarcophilus; species Sarcophilus harrisii. Next base: position 187,152,466 of record NC_045427.1, on the reverse strand, counting down.
TCCCTTCTAATCTTGTCTGCATTAGTTTTGTTTGTACAAAAACTTTTCAGTTTGGTATAATCGAGAATTTTCTATTTTGTGATCAGTAATGATCTCTAGTTCTGCTTTGGTCATAAAGACCTTTCCCTTCCACAGGTCTGAGAGGTAAACTATCCTATGTTCCTCTAATTTATTAATAATTTCATTCTTTATGCCTAGGTCATGAACCCATTTTGACCTTATCTTGGTGTACGGCGTTAAGTATGGATCAATGCCTAGTTTTCTGCCATATTGGTTTCCAATTTTCCCAGCAATTTTTATCAAACAGTAAGTTCTTATCCCAAAAGCTGGGATCTTTGGGTTTGTCAAAGACTAGGTTGCTATATTTGTTGACTGTTTTATCCCTTGAACCTAATCTATTCCACTGATCAACTAATCTATTCCTTAGCCAATACCAAATAGTTTTGGTAACTGCTGCTCTATAATATAATTTTAGATCTGGTACAGCTAAGCCACCATCATTTGATTTTTTTTTCATTAATTCCCTTGAAATTCTTGACCTTTTGTTTTTCCATATGAACTTTGTTGTTATTTTTTCTAGGTCATTAAAATAGTTTTTTGGGAGTCTGATTGGTATAGCGCTAAATAAATAGATTAGTTTAGGTAATATTGTCATCTTTATTATATTTGCTCGCCCTATCCAAGAGCATTTAATATTTTCAATTGGTTAGATCAGACTTAATTTGGTTGAAAATTGGTCTGTAATTTTGCTCATAAAGTTTCTGATTTTCCCTTGGCAGATAGATTCCTAAATATTTTATATTATCAGTGGTTACTTTAAATGGAATTTCTCTTTGTAACTCTGACTGTTGGGTTTTTATTGATATATAAAATGCTGAATCTTATGTGGGTTTATTTTATAAACCAAAATTGCTAAAGTTGTGGATTATTTCTAATAATTTTTTAGCAGAATCTCTGGGGTTCTCTAAAGTATACCATCATGTCATCAGCAAAGAGTGATAATTTAAGCTTCCTCATTGCCTATTCTTATTCCTTTAATCTTTCTCAGCTCTTATTGCTATAGCTAGTGTTTCTAATACAATATTATAAAAGGTGATAGTAGGCCCTTGTTTAACTCCAGATCTTATTGGGAATGGTTGCAGTTTGTTCCATTACATTATGATGCTTACTGATGCTTTTAAATAGATGCTGCTGATTATTTTAAGGAAAAGTCCATTTATTCCTATACTCTCAAGTGTTTTTTAATAGGAATGGATTTGGATTTTATCAAATGCTTTCTGCATCTATTGAGATGATCATATGGTTTTGTTAATTTAGTTATTAACATGGCGAATTATATTGATAGTTTTCCTAATATTGAACCTCCATTCCTGGTATAAATCCTACTTGATCATGTGTATTATCTTCGAGATGATTTTCTGTAGTCTTTTTGCTAATATCTTATTTAAGATTTTAGCATCAATATTCATGGAGATTGGTCTATAATTTTCTTTCTCTGTTTTCATTACCTGGTTTAGGTATCAGTACCATGTCTGTGTCATAAAAGGAATTTGGTAGGACTCCTTCATTCCCTATTTTTCAAATAATTTATATAGCATTGGGGCCAATTGTTCTTTAAATGTTTGGTAAAATTCACAGTAAATCCATCTGGTCCTGGGGTTTTTTCTTAGGGAGTTGTTTAATTCCTGTTCTTTTCTTTTCTGAAATGGGACTATTCAAACCAATTACTTCTTCTCTTTAGTCCTGGGAAGTCTGTTTTTTGGAGGTAGTCATCCATTTCACTAGGTTTATCAAATTTATTGGCATAAGATGAGCAAAATAACTCCTTATTATTTCTCTAATTTCCTCTTCATTGGTGGAAAGGTTCTCCTTTTCATTTTAAGACTACTAATTTCATTTCCTCCCTCTTTTCTAATCAGATTTCCAAAGGCTTATCTATTTTATTGGCTTTTCATAAACCAACTCTTAGTTTTATTAATTAGTTCAATGGTTTTACTTTCAATATTTTTAATTTCTCCTTTTAATTTTAAATTTCCAATTTAATTTGATTAGGGGTTTTAATTTGGTCTTTTTAGTTTTTAGTTATAAACCAATTCATTAATCTTTTCTTTCTTTTTATTCAAGTAAGCCTCTAAGGTATAAAATTCCCTCTTATTACCCTTTGGCTGCATCCACAAATTTTTTATGATGGCTCATCATTGTCATTATCTTAGGTGAATATTAATTGTATCTATAATTTTCTTACCCAATCATTCTTTAAGATGGATTGTTTAGTTTCCAATTACTTTTTGGTCTATTTCCCCTAACTTTTTGTTGAATTAGTTTTATTGCATCATGATCTGAAAAAGCATTTACTATTTCTGCTTTCTTGCATTTAATTAAAGTCTTTATGTCCTAATTAAGTCAGTTTTGAATAGGTTCCATGAACTGCTGAGAAAGAAAGTATATTTCTTCTATCTCCATTCAATTTTCTCCAAGATCCAACTCTAATTTTTCTATATATTTACTTCTTTAATTTCTTTCTTATTTGTTTTGTGGTTTGATTTGTCTAATTCTGAGGTGCAAGGTTGAGATCTCCTACTATTACAGTTTTGTTGTCTATTTCTTCTTGCAACTCTCTTAACTTCTCCTTTAGGAATTGAGTGCCATACCACTTGGTGCTATATGTTTTAATATTGATATTGCTTCTTGTTTATGCTACCTTTAGCAGGATGTAGTTTCCTTCCTTATCTCTTTTAATTAGATCAATTTTTCTTTTGTGATCTGAGATAAGGATGGCTACCCTCTTTTTGACTTCACCTGAGCATAATAGATTTTGCTCAGCCTTTTACTTTTTACTCTTATATGCATCCCCCTGCTTTAAATGTGTTTCTTGTAAACCACATATTGTAGGTTCTGACTTTTGATCCAGTCTGCTTCTGCCTCCTCTTTGTGGGGAGTTCATCCTTTACATTACAGTTGAATTACTAAATCTGTATTCTGCCATCCTAATACCCCAGATTGTGCTTTACTTATTCTTGCCTCCCCAACCTCTTTCCCCTTTTAAACTTAATGTACCCTCTTGTATCACGATACTTATCCTCTTTATAATCCCTCCTCCCCTTTTAGGTCTTTCCCCTTCCTTCATCTCTTTTTCTTTTCCCTTTCCTCTCCCGTTTTAATGGGCAGAGAAATTTTCTCTAAAACAAATGTCAATTATTTTTCTTTGAGCCAACTCTGATGAGAGTAAGATTCACACAATGTTCCTCCCCTCTCTAAATTCCCTCAGATGTATAAGGTTTCCTTAGCCTCTTTGGGGATGTGGTTCCCTTCTTTTATCCACTCATTCCTTATTCTGCCATCATCCCTTTTCCATATCTACTTCCTTTTTATGTTAATCAGTACAATCAAATTATACATGTATTCTTTTTGTATATCCACAACGAAATACAATTCTCAAGAGTTATTTTACCTTTTCTGCATCTCTTGAGTTCTATTCTTGAGAGATCAAATTTTTGTTTAGTTCTGGTTTTCTTCAGAAACAAATGGAATTCATTTGTTTCATTAATTCCATCTTCTTCCTGGAAGAAAATGCTCAGCTTAGCTGGGTAGTTTATTCTTGGCTGCATCTCAAGTTCTTGTGCCTTTCGAATATCATATTCAGGCCCTTCTTTCCTTTAATGTAGGCAGCCAGATCTTGGGTGATCCTTATTTGGCACCTCGGTATTTAAATGGTTTTTGGCTGCTTGTAAAATTTTTCCTTAATCTTATGTTCTGAAATTTGCTACAATATTCCTTGGGGTTTATTTTAGGGTTTCTTTCAGAAGGTGTTCGATAGAATTCTTTCAATGCCTATTTACCTTCTAGTTCTATTCGTCTGGGCAGTTCTCTTTGATGATTTCTTGTAAAATGGTATCTAGGCTCTTTTTCATCATAGTTTCGAAAGTCAATAATCCTCAGATTATCTCTCTAGATCTATTTTCCAAGTCTGTCGTTTTTCAAGTAGATAATTCGTGGTTTTCCAGTTTGTCATTTTTGTTTTGCTTGACTGATTCTTGCTGTCTCAATGATCATTAGTTTCAATTTGTCAGTTCTAATTTTAAAAATTATTTTCTTCAATAGCTTTTTACTTCTTTCTGTATATGTCCAATTGAGTTTTGAATGTATTGTTTTGGTCTGTGGATTTTTCCATTTCACTAATTTTTTTTTTTAGTGATTATTTTCTTTTCAATTCACAGATCCTACTTTCTTACTAATTCTTTTTTTTCATTACCAATTTTGTTTCCTGACTTCCTGAAATTTTTAACTTTTCAATTCGTATTTCAGGAATTTGTTGCTCTCTTTAAGGCTTCTCTTTCCTTTCCCATTTATCTTCTAACTCTCTTTTGAGACTTTTAATGGCCTCTTCTGAGAGCATTATGTAGAGAGGACAATCTGATGCATTTTTGCTGTTTGAGGTCTCTTCAGGTTTCTGACTTCTCTTTTTCTGCATAGAAGCTGTCAGTTATTCTTTTCATCTTTTTATTCATGTTTTAAAGCCTTTGGGTGGTCTCCTAGGCAAGGGGTTACCAGCTTCCTCTGCAGAATAGGGAGGATGTGAACAGATTTCTGGCTCCAAGGTATGGAGTGCTCTGTGTGAGAGTTTTCCTTCCCCAACAGGAGGTGGATTCAGACTGGCCGAGCTATCAAACTGCTTAGTAGGGCTGAGTGGATTATCGATTCCTGGGCTGGAGACTAAGTGGTGAAAGTGTCACCATGAGCGGAGCCTCTTGTGGGACTGTGAGTGTGTGCAGCTGAGCACAGACCATGAACGCAGACAGCCACAAACTCTGCCAATAGTCTCTGCCTGATGCAAATCGCCCTGGAAAGCTCTATGGCTCAAGCCAGGTCCCCCTGTGCAGATTGGAGGCTAACCCGGGCTGCGCCGTGCAGGATCCCAACTGCCCAAGGAAAAGCCCTTAGCGGGTTGGGGCTGTGCGCTAGTGCTGAGATCTGTGCCTTCACCCTCGGTTTGAGACTCTCCTCGGACCTAATTTCTCTCCCAGTCTGCTGGATCTCCCCTGGCTGGAACCAACCTTTTTTGGCGAGACTGCAGATTTTTTTCGGCTGGTGAGTTGTTCTACTTCTTATCTTTACGAATTGTAGTAGTCAAGACTATTTTTGAGGCTAGATATAATATTGATAAAGAGGGTAAGAGAAGAGCTTAGAAAGACGCGTGTGTCTTCTCCGCCATCTTGGCTCCGCCCCCCAAAACACTTTGGATAGAAAATGCCATCTGCATTTAGCAAAAAATTATAGAGATTGAATGTAAATCAACACATGCTATGTTTCTTTTTTTTTTCTGTTTTTTCTTCTGTTTTTTTCCTTTTGTTCTGATTTTCCCTCTCAACATGATTCTTAAAGAAATGTTTATTTAAAAAGTTAATATATGTGTATAACCAAAAATTAATCAAAAATCATTTATTTGACAAAATATTCACTCTTAAATTTTTGGTGCCCTGAGGAAAATGTCCAGTTGTTTTCCCAGAGTTGAGGCATATATATATGAGGGAATTTTATGGAGTACCTTAGCACCTGAATGGGAATACTATGAGCTAATGCACCAATAATTTTAAATATTATTGATATTATCTTAAATTAAAAAACATGTTAGTTGTTGCTCATATTTTTCTAGCCCTGAAATGATGGAGTTTTGCCAAAATTAGTGGATCAAATAGTTAAACTTGATATGTATTTGATTGTAGGTAATGGAATTTTAATCAATAATCGAACAATAGACATTTGATAAATATCTATGTGTCAGCCACTTGCCTAAGTGTTGGGAATTTGAAGTGTTTTGACTGACAGAACAAGATCTTTGATTAATGATACTTTTGGCAGGATGGATTGTATAAAGGAGAAAGTGGAGCCAGAAATAAGTAATGATGCTATTTCAATAGACTAGCTAGGCTACAATGAATTAAGAACAAGATTAGTTTTTTAAAAAATAATTAAGAAGATGTTGTAAAGGTGAAAAAAATCTGATCATAGGTTGAAAGTAAATTAGAGAAAAGAGTGAAAGGCAGCATAAAAAATATATGTATGAGTGACCAGATGAATGGGAAAGCATCAACATAGTGAAGTTCATTTCTGGTGGTGGGGGTTGGGGGAGTGGAACCAAAATGGTGGAGTGAAGCCAGGAAGCTGCTTAAGCTCTCCCAGTTTTCCTTGAAAAGCACATGAAACCATATCTTTGAACAAACTCATTGAATAAAACCATTCTCCAGCTCAAGATAGTTTGGGAAAACTCAGTCTCACTGGAATGAAAGGGATATTCAGTTCAGCTTAGATAGTGGGGAAGATTACAGCAAATCAGCAACTGAGACCTTTGAGGTCCTGGCTTAGTTGTGGAGCAAACCATTGGGGCAGCCTCCAGTTCCAGCTCAGAAAGCAAATTTTTGGAAACCAGACTTCCTATCACCCTGTTGATACACCTGCTGACCCAGTATTATTGACTGTTGTATTGAATGTGGATGTCATTTTATTTGAGTCAATGTCTTTTTAAATTTTAAAAACTGTATCCTTTTAAATCTTCTTTTAAGTAAAGTTGTTTTTAGTGAATTTTATGGTTTCTGCATGGCCTGCTGCTTTCTAATCCCAACCCTGAACCATTAGATTGCATTGAGCTAAAGCTGACCTAAAACATATTGGTTTTAGGGAAAGATAAAAAGCTCATTTTGAGACAAGTTAATTTTGGACTGCTGTTCTGACATACAGAGATGTTCTATAGTCATTTGGAGATGCAGGTCAGTAGTAAAAGAGAGAGGTTTGGATGGGGATGGAATATTCTGTATTATTAGAGATTCCTGGTATAGTTTGCTAGTCATTATCATAATTTATTTCCCTTCTTCAAACATTTATTCTTATTTACTGTATCCCAATCACTGTGCCAGTACTGGGAAAATGAAGACACAAATTGTATGCTTTCTGACCTCAGGGATCTTAAAAAGGACAGTCAAAGTTTCTCCTTCCTGGAAGAGAAGGGATGCTGGGTATCTTTCCCTACATCCTCCTACTTATGGTTTTGGCTCCAGGAAGTTGTAGTTAGACTGAAATATTCGAGTAGAGAAGAGTATCTATAAGGAATAACCACTAGGAAGGAAATATTATATCATAAGATTCTAAATTTAGACAGATCTTATTTTTTCCCACCTCTCATTATATCTGGAAAAGAAAGTCTATGGCATAGTATTTTTTTCAAGCCATACAAGTCATAAAGAATCAAGAGTCAAACCTGATTCTTTTTTCTCTATATCTGGTTCTCTTTTCATGGTACATTTGTTGTACCGAATTTGGACTTCTATTGCTTGAGAAAGTCAATAAGAAAAAATCTGAAGGGTTAGATTTTAGGAGGGCAGGAGTTTATTCATTTTTTGCGCATGATTGTTTACTGCTCAGAATTTTAGTCACTATTTGCAAAATAGAGACTATGGCTTCTCTAATCACAGTCATGAGGATAAAATAAGATCAACTTTGCAAAATAAAATACCTTTCTTGTTGTAAAACATTAGAAAGTCAATTTGTAGAATAAGTAGGAAATTTGTACATAACATTAAAAAAGTTTAGCATAGATGTGAAGTTGTCATCCCTTTTTCCAATCTTTCCATTAGCTGCTTTAGTACTCTGTGATTAGAATAGAAGGATCATTGTGAGAGTTAGAATCAAAGAGTCAATCAAAAAGCATTTGAGGGCTTAAAATATTTCTGCCACTCTACTAAGAACTGGAAATACCAAGTATAAAGAAAAGTTAAAAACAGACCTTGATTTCAAGATTATCCCACAAACAACCTGAGTGGTCATGAGTTCATTTCTTTCCCTCTCTGGTCTTCAGCTTTTCCATGTATAAAATAAAGGGTTATATTGAATGGTACTAAAGATCCTTTATGATTGAACATTTCCTTCCATTTATATATATATATATTTGTATATATATATATATATATATATATATATATATATATATGTGTGTGTATGTGTGTATAATTATCAACAGCAAAGATCATTTCCAGATTCTGTGGAAGATATGCTAAGTAAAAATTAAAATATTAATTTATTAATTCAATTTTCTTTGGTTTCTCTTCCTTTCTTCTTCCTTTCCTTCCTTCCTTTTTGCTTCTTTTCTTCATTCCTTCTTTCTTTATTTTTCTTTCTTTTATTTCTTCTCTCCTTCCTTCCTTCTTGTCTTTCTTTCTTAACCTACTTGTTTTGTTCAGTCATTTCAGTCCTGTCTAACTATGACTCCATTTAGGGCTTTCTTGATAAAGATACTAAAATGTTTTGTCATTTCCTTCTCTAGCTCATAATATAGATCAGGAAACTGAGACAAAAAGTAAAATGCCCTGCCAAGGGCTACACAGTTATTAATATCTGAAACATTTTTAACTCAGATTTTCCTGACTTTCCTCAGATAAATCACTTAACTTCTTAGTACCTTAGTTTCCTCATTTGGAAAATAAAGGAATTGAACCTCTACAATCTCTTCCAGCTCTAAAATTTATGATTAATGTGATAAGTAAATTAATGCAACACTACAAGGAATAATTAAGTGCTAGATCACATGGCACAGAGAAGTAGGCTGGAGTTCAAAGGAGGGAAAGATCCATGAGTGTTATGGGCCAGAACTTGAAACAAGGTACTAAGTGGAATTGAGGAGACAGTGATTAAATCTAGTTTAGCATTGATTTAATTCTATAACAAATAATGATTTCCTAGTGATATGATTGGTGTATACTCAGTGGGAGGCATATAAGCTAGAAGCTCTCAGTGCCAAAAAAGACAAGTGCACTAGAAGCTCTCAGAGGCTGAGACAGATTCATTCCATCATCCACCTTTGTAGTGACTACAGGTTGAAGTACAAACCTTTGGAGTTGGGGAGATTCAGAAGCCAGAGAAAGCAGGTAGTAGCTCAAGCTCACGGAGCCAAGGAGAGAGGAAGACATCCAGAAAACTAGGCGATCCCCCAGAGTAGGAGACAGGACTTTGAAGGAGACAATAAACTCCTGGCTACTCTTTGGTGATTACTGAATTGAAACGAAGGCTGCCTCCAGAGACCCCAAGAAAACCTCAATAGAGAACATTATATTTTAGAGAGAACATTACACATGAGGATCCATTGTAGGACAAAGCAATGCATTCTCTGGAATGAGAGGACTTAGCTCAAAATGCAGCAAGTGATTTCCATCTTTTAAGGTTTCTTAGTGACACAGTATTGGTCTAGACTCAAGAAAACCTGAGGTCAAATCTAGTCTCAGACACATACCAGCTGTTTGATTTGGGCAAGTGACTTAAATTGTTTTTCTCAATTTCCTTGTCTGTAATATGGGCATAATAATAACACCTATATTTCAGTGTTGTTATGAGGATCATATAATTGTAAAGTGTTTAACACAGTGTCTCGTGCAAAGTGAGCACTATAAAATTTTAGCTGTTATTATTATTCATGAAAACCAAATGAAAGATTGAAATAAAATGTTCCAGCTCTGGAAATATGATAATAGGCATAAAGGAGGTGGAATCTAAACTGAAAATCAAAGGACAAGCTAGGATTTGGATGGCTGAAGAGAAAGGTTATAGTATCATAGACAATGAGAACAGCATGAGAGACAACCTGAGAATTATTGGACTCCCAGAAAAATATAATGAAAAAAAGAACCTGGACACTATTTCCAGGAAATTATCAAAGAAAACTCCCCAGAAGTCATAGAAAGAGAGGGTAAAATAGGCATTGAAAGGATTCATTGATCACCTACTGAAAGAGATCCTAAAATCAAAACACCAAGAAATATAGTGGCCAAATGCCAGAACCCTCAAATGAAGGAAAAATATACTCCAAGCGGCTAGAAAAAACCCAATTCAAATATAGAGGAGCCACAATAAGGATCACCCAGGATCTAGAAGCATCCACATTAAAAGATCGAAGGGCCTGGAATATGATATTCTGAAAGGCTAAGGAACTCGGTATGCAACCAAAAATAACTTACCCAGTCAGAATGAGCATCTTTTTCCAGGGAAGAAGATGGTCATTCAACAAAATAAGTGAATTTCACCTATTTTTAATGAAAAAATCAGAACTTACCAACAAGTTGGATCTACAAATATAGAACTCAAGAGAAACCTAAAAAGGTAAAAAGAAATCTTAGTAACTATATTTATGCTGTAAAGATGTATAAAGAATACATATATACCTTGTTCTAGAAATTAGAGGTGGAAAGGACATTGTACCAGAAAAAAGGTAAATTGGGGGTACTACATCTCACAAAGAGGCAAAGGAAACCTATTATATCTGAGAGAAAGAAGGAAGGGAGATGAATATAGTTGGTATTTTACTGCCATCAGAAATGGCTTTATGAGAAAAAATTTTAGACATATTCAATTTATGGTGAAACTTCTCCCATCTCATTGAAAAGTGAGAAGGTAAAAGTGAAAAGGGAAGGAATAAGTTAAGCAGAAGGGAATACAGAAATTGTGAGGGAAAGGAGTAAGATAGGGACAGGAACTCTAAGGAGGAGGGATACTAAAAAGGGAGGACTGTGAGAAGCAAGTGGTGCTCACAAGTTTAATACTGGGAAGTGGGGAAGGGGGAAAGAAGGGAGAAAAGAATAAACAGGGGTTAACAAGAAGGCAAGTAATACAGAATTGGTAATTTTAACCATAAATGTGAACAGGGTAAACTCCCTCATAAAGAGGAAGCAGTTAGCAGAATGGATTAAAAGCCAGAATCCTACAATATGTTGTTTACAGGAAACACACCTGAAGCAGGGAGATACATGCAGAGTAAAGGTAAAAGGTTGGAGCAAAATGCTTCAGGTGAAGTAAAAGGGTATATTTGATCTCAGATCAAGCAAAAACAAAAATTGATCTAAAAAAGAGATAAGGAAGGGCCCAAATATCTTGCTAAAGGTAGCATAGATAATGAAAAATCAATTCATATGCACCAAGTGGTGTAGTATCAAATTTAAAGAGAAATAAAGAGAGTTGAAGAAGAAATAGACAGCAAAACCATAATAGTGGAGATCTCAACCTTATCTCAGAATTAGATAAATCAAACCACAAAATAAATAAGAAAAAAAGTCAAAAGAGGTAAATAGAATATTAGAAAAGTTAGATATGATAGACTTGGAAAATGAAATGGAGACAAAGGAGTACACTTTCTTTTCAGCAGTTCATGGAACCTAACAAAAAATTGACCATATTTAGAACAAAAAACCTCAAACTCAAATGCAGAAAAAATAATAAATGCCCTTTTCGGCCATGATGCAATAAAAAATTACACTCAACAAAAAGCCGGGAAAGTAGCCCAAAAATAATTGGAAACTAAATAATCTCCATAAAAAGGAGGGTAAACAAAATCATAGACAAAAATAACTTACCAAGAAAACGACAATAATGAGACATCATAGCAAAATGTGGGATGCAGCCAAAGGGTAATAAAGGAAATTTCATATATCTAGGGCCCAATTGCAAAAATAGGAAAAAGAAGGTCAACAAATTGGGCCAACTTAAAATGCTAGAAAAGGAACAAATTAAAACTCCCAGTCAAACACTAAAAAAAAATTCAAAATAAAAGGAGAGATCAATAAAATTAAAGTAAAAAAAAAAAAACTATTGAATTAATTAATAAAACTAAGGTTGGTTCTATGAAAAACCAACAAAATAGACAAACCCTTAGTAAATCTGATTAAAAAGGAAGAGGAAAATCAAATTGTTAGTCTAAAATGAAAAGAACCCACTAAGAAGAGGAAATTAGAGCAATAATTTTCTTTGCCCCTTTAAATAAATTGCAACTTAAATGAAATGGAAGAATACCTTAAAAATATAGTTGCCCAGATTAAACAGGAAGAAGTAAATATCCTAAACAGTCCCATCTTAGAAAAGAAATAGAACAAGCTATTAACCAACTCCTAAGAAAAAATCCCCAGGACCAGATGGTTTTACATGTAATTCACCAAACATTTAAAGAACAATTAACTCCAATGCTTATAAACATTTGAAAAATAGGGATTGGGAGTCCTACCAAACCCTTTATACAAGACTGGTATTATACCTAAACCAGGTAGGCTGGGAAAGAAAATTATAGACCAATCTCCTAATGAATATCGATGCTAAAATCTTAAATAAAATATTAGCAAAAGAGTACGAAAAATCATCCCCAGGATAATACACTATGACCAAGTAGGATTTATACTAGGAATGCAGGACTGGTTCAATATTAGGAAAACTATTATCATAATTGACTATATCAATAAGCAAACTAACAAAAACCATATGTTCATCTCAATAGATGCAGAAAAAGCATTTGATAAAATCCAACATCCATTCCTAATAAAAACACTTGAGAGTATCGTAATAAATGGACTTTTTCTTCAAATAGTCAGGAGCTTATATTTAAAACCATCAGTAAGCATCATATGCAATGGGGAAAAACTGGAACCTTTCCCAGTAAGATCTGGAGTGAAGCAAGGTTGCCCACTATCACCATTATTATTCAATATTGTATTAGAAACACTAGCCTCAGCAATAAGAGCTGAGAAAGAGATTAAAGGAATCAGAATAGGCAATGAGGAAACCAAACTATCGATCGCTCTTTGCAGATGATATGATGGTATACTTAGAGAACCCCAGAGATTCTACTAAAAAGCTATTAGAAATAATTCATAACTTCAGCAAAGTTGCAGGTTATAAAATAAATCCCCATAAATCCTCAGCATTTTTATACATCACCAACAAAATCCAACAGCAAGAGATACAAAGAGAAATTCCATTCAAAATAACTGTCAACAGCATAAAATATTTGGGAATCTATCTACCAAAGGAAAGACAGGAATTATATGAGCAAAATTACAAAAAACTTTCCACACAAATAAAGTCAGACTTAAATAATTGGAAAAATATTAAGTTCTCCTGGATAGGCTGAGCGAATATAATAAAGATGACAATACTCCCTAAAGTAATCTATTTATTTAGTGCTATACCAATCAGAGTTCCAGAAAATATTTTAATGATCTAGAAAAAATAACAACAAAATTCATATGGAATAATAAAAGATCGAGAATCTCAAAAGAATTAATGGAAAAAAAATCAAATGAAGGTGGCTTAGCTGTACCTGATCTAAAACTATATTATAAAGCAGTAGTCACTAAAACCATTTGGTATTGGATAAGAAATAGATTAGTTGATCAGTGGAACAGGTTAGGTTCACAAGACAGAATAGTCAACTACAGCAATCTACATTTGACAAACCCAAAGATCCTAACTTTTGGAATAAGAATTCATTATTTGACAAAAACTGCTGGGACACCTGGAAATTAGTATGGCAGAAATTAGGCATGGACCCACACTTAACACCGTATACCAAGATAAGATCAGAATGGGTCCATGATTTAGACATAAAGAATGAGATTATAAATAAATTGGAGGAACATAGGATAGTTTATCTGTCAGACTTGTGGAGGAGGGAGAAATTTTTGACCAAAGACGAACTAGAGACCACTATTGATCACAAAATAAAATTTTGATTACATCAAATTAAAAAGCTTCTGTACAAACAAAACTAATGCATACAAGATTAGAAGGGAAGCAACAAACTGGGAAAACATCTTCACAGTTAAAGGTTCTGAGAAAGGCCTCATTTCCAAAATATATAGAGAACTGACTCTAATTTATAAGAAACTAAGCCATTCTCCAGTTGACAAATGGTCAAAGGATACAAACAGACAATTTTCAGATGATGAAATTGAAACTGTTACCACTCATATGAAAGAGTGTTCAAATCATTATTAATCAGAGAAATGCAAATTAAGACAACTCTGAGATATCACATACACCTGTCAGATTGGCTAAGACAGGAAAAAATAATGATGATTGTTGGAGGGGATGAGGGAAAACTGGGACACTGATACATTGTTGGTGGAGTTGTGAATGAATCCAACCATTCTGGAGAGCAATCTGGAATTATGCCCAAAAGTTATCAAACTGTGCATACCCTTTGACCCAGCAGTGCTACTACTGGGCTTCTACCCCAAGGAGATATTAAAGAAGGGAAAGGGACCTGTATGTGCATGAATGTTTGTGGCAGCCCTGTTTGTAGTGGCTAGAAACTGGAAAATGAATGGATGCCCATCAATTGGAGAATGATTGGGTAAATTGTGGTACATGAATGTTATGGAATAGTATTGTTCTGTAAGAAATGAACAGCAGGATGAATACAGAGAGGCTTGGAGAGACTTACATGAATTGATGCTAAGTGAAATGAGCAGAACCTAGAGGTTATTATATACGTCAACAATGATACTGTATGAGATGTAATCTGATGGAAGTGGACTTCTTTGACAAAGAGACCTAATTCAGTTTCAATTGATCAATGATGGACAGAAACAGCTACACCCAAAGAAAAAAAAAACACTGGGAAATGAATGTAAACTGTTTGCATTTTTGTTTTTGTTCCCAGGTTATTTTTACCTTCTGAATCCAATTCTCCCTGTGCAACAAGAGAACTGTGGTTCTGCACACATATATTGTATCTAGGATATACTGCGACATATTCAACATATTTAGGACTGCTTGCCATCTAGGGGAGGGGGTGGAGGGAAGGAGGAAAAATCAGAACAGAAGTGAGTGCAAGGGATAATGTAAAAAAAAAATTATCCTGTCATAGATTCTGTCAATAAAAAGTTATTATAATAAAAAAAAAATGAGAACAGCATGAGTTTAGGTTAGAGGTACTGTTTATTTACCAGTGAGGAGAAGGGCAAGACTTAAATAGAAGATGTTTTAGTGTGTAAGACAGTAGAGACAAAAGAAATTTGATAGATATCATGAGACTAGATTAGAAAAGATCTTGAAAGACAAACAAAAAGATGTCGATTTGATATGGTTAAAAAAAAAAAAAAGGTACTGACAGACATCAGTGTTGAGACCTTTCAAACCAGAATTCTTGAAATCTAGCAATTAATTCATGTGATGCTATGCCCCCCAAAATATATATAGCCATATAATATTTGCAAATCATTTTCCTCCTAACAAATTCCTTTGAGGTAAGCAATATGAATATTAATCTCCTCATTTTATGCATGTAGAAACTGAGGTATTGTGGACTTAAATTTTTGCTCATTGTTGTACAGCTTTGTTATTGTTGACTCCAACTCCAGCATTTTTTCTCTGTGCCTTGGGAAGAAGCATGAAAGAATAATGTTTTAGGACAATATATATGGCAGAACAAAATAATACTTTAACTACTCCCTGACTTCCTTTAATCTTATGTGCTGCTGAAGTGTCTGAGTTAATATATTTAGTAGGATTTTTCTGCTCATTTAAAGACTTTTCAAACAAAGCAACTTATTCATAGATGAGTTTACTTCTAGAATTTGAATGTGTTTATGTGTGTGTAAAATATAAATTTGAAAGTCTGTCTGTCTGTCTATATATATAGATGCATATATATATATATGCATCTATATTACTTATACATGCATATATTTATATATATGTAGACATTCATCTATATATGTACACTTAATACTACAAAATCTTTTATTACAGCACTAATGTTTTACACACATGCATGGATTTTTGAGAAAATACCCACATATACAGATTTTGTGAATGTATGTAAAATGCTCATACTTTGATGAAAAGTATTGCAGACATTAAATATTAGTAATATGCTTAAAAGATTTTTCTCTTGCTATTTAAGCTTTAGAAGCTGTCTTGGAGATTAATTTCCAAAAGGAAAACAGGATGAATAATTTAAGATAATATTTTAATCCATGGGAAGTGGTGTCAACACAAGAATTCACATTGGCCCCCAGCCTAGTCCTTCTCATTGATGAGTTGACATGTGTATCTATGGAATCAAAATAAATTTTTGATGTACACCAAGAGTTACATTTTTTTCTACTTCATTTCTTTCTCTAAGTCTCTTCAAACATGGATTAAGTGTCATTTAATGAAATTAACCACCTGAATGTTGTTAAAGAGAGATTTCCTATATTCATTTTCAGGAAAATTAAAAACAAGCAAAGATATGTAAGATCCTTTCTGAGATAGTTTCAACAGGTTCAAAAAGTGAAAATAAAGGAAGGCGGTGGAATGTTGGAATGTTATTTTTTTAAAAAGGTAATCTAACAAAAAAATGAGGTCATACTTAAACAGTGGAAAGAACTCTGGCCTGGGAATCAAAAAACATGGATTCCATTCTGGCTTTTGATACTTGTGTGACTTTGGGCAAATCAAGTAATTTATCTGAACAGAGTTTCCATCTATATAAACAAAATACAATAATATTTTATTTTTGAAGCTAGGCAATTAGTCAGCTAAACATTTTAATAGATAGATCATTTGGTCAGGAGTTAGGAAGATCTGAATTTAAATCTAGCCTCACACACTTATAAAACTCTGTGACTGGACAAGTCATTTAAGCTCTGTTTACCTGTGTTCTTAACCAAAAAAATGGGGATAATCATAGTATTTAATTCACAGAGTCGGTTTGGGAGTATCAAACAAAATAATATTTGTAATGAACTTCACACATTATCTGACATATGCTATATATATACATATGTGCTAGTTATTATCTATAATATAATATGTTATATTTGATAGAATTGCATATCTCAAAGAATAATATGAAGAAAATTCCTTTTTTAATGTTGAAGAGCTGTATAAATAGCTATTATTTTATTCATAGCTGAGTAATCACAGCCTCTTTGGGAGGTCAATTACCTCATCTATAAAATGACTATGCAAATTTCTAGTCCTCTCTGAGTTAACATTCTGTAATGCTATAAATCAGGGCTTCTTAACTTTTTCCACTCATGATTTTTTCTGAGGCAATTAGGGGGTTAAGTGACTTGCCTAGGATCACACAGGTAGGAAGTGTTAAGTGTCTGAGATCAGATTTGAACTCAGGTCCTCCTGACTTCAGGGCTGGTGCCCTATCCACTCATCACCTTGCTGCTTTTTTGAGACCCCTTTTCATCACAGAAATTTTTACATGACTGGGTACTTAGGTATATAAAGTGGGTAAACAAATCAAACATTAACTAATGACAATTTTTATTTCATAACCCTCACATTCAGTTACAAGATCCCAGAAGGTTTGTGAATCACAGTTTAAGAAGATGAGGTATAAATAATTTCTATCATTCATCTATACAAGATGATGCAAATAAGAGGTCAAAAGCTCATGATTTGAGAAAGAATGCCCCCTATATAGGTTTACACCAGAGGGCCAGCTTATCAGAAGTAGAAATTATATTTCTTCTTTAACACTGACACACTCTCCCATTCCAAATTCACAAGAATAAGAAAAGAAAATTTTCCTTTACCCTTTGATCTCTGAAGGCAAATCTATGCCCTGCTAAGCTGAAAGTTGAAATACCATCTTTTTACATATGGAAATTAAACATACTCATAGAAATTAATGATGATGAGGAAGTACAAGACCTATAGGAAATAATGCAATGGATAGGAGGCAAAGCCAAAATGTGGCGTAATGGCAAGAACTCATCTGAGGTCTTTCCCAAACTCCTCAAAATATCTTCAAATAAGGGTTCTAATCAAATTTTTAAAAATCGGCACTCAGAAAAAAAAATGGAGTGGAATAATTTTCCAGCTGAACACAACTTAGAAGATCATTTGGAAAGTTCTATTGTTCCAAGGTGGGACTGGAACACAGTCATAGCAGAGGCCAGGCCATCCCAGAATAGCCCTGGCCCCAGCAAATTAGGAGCAGGCCTTGGGAGTTGCTGAATTAACAATGGGGGTAGCAGCTGCAAGGGCAGCAACTTTCAGAGGTTTCAGCCCATAGACGATCAGGGTTGCAGTGCTAACTCACAGTCACTTTTAACCACAGTGGATCAGGGCCTCTTCTCACAGTTTCAGGGCAGAAAAGAGTTCTTATCATCACTCACAAATCAGAGCATAGGTCAGGAAGTTAGTAAACACACTTCTCCTTGGATCATACCACTTTAGAAAAACTGAAAACTTACAGGTATCTACGGGGATTTCTGAGAATAGCTGCACAAAACCATTGAATTTTAGATCATTGCAGCCTCCACCCTAGAAACAGGGACCAAACTCTTTTTTTGTTTTTAAATAGCCTTTTATTTACAGGTTATATGCATGGATAACTTTACAGCGTTAACAATTGCCAAACCTCTTGTTCCAATTTTTCACCTCTTACCCCCCACCCCCTCCCCTACATGGCAGGATGACCAGTAGATGTTAAATACATTAAAATATAAATTAGATACACAATAAGTATACATGACCAAAACGTTATTTTGCTGTATAAAAAGAATCAGACTCTGAAATATTGTAAAATTAGCTTGTGAAGGAAATCAAAAATGCAGGTGGGCATAAATATAGGGATTGGGAATTCAATGTAATGGTTTTTAGTCATCTCCCAAAGTTCTTTCTCTGGGCGTAGTTGGTTCAGTTCATTACTGCTCCATTAGAAATGATTTGGTTGATCTCGTTGCTGAGGATGGCCAGGTCCATCAGAACTGGTCATCATATAGTATTGTTGTTGAAGTATATAATGATCTCCTGGTCCTGCTCATTTCACTCAGCATCAGTTCGTGTAAGTCTCTCCAGGCCTTTCTGAAATCATCCTGTTGGTCATTTCTTACAGAACAGTAATATTCCATAATATTCATATACCACAATTTATTCAGCCATTCTCCAACTGATGGGCATCCATTTAGTTTCCAGTTTCTAGCCACTACAAAAAGGGCTGCCACAAACATTCGTGCACATACAGGTCCCTTTCCCTTCTTTATAATCTCTTTGGGATATAAGCCCAGTAGTAACACTGCTGGATCAAAGGGTATGCACAGTTTGATAACTTTTTGAGCATAGTTCCAAACTACTCTCCAAAATGGTTGGATTCATTCACAACTCCACCAACAATGCATCAATGAGGGACCAAAGTCTTAACAAAGATTTAAAAGCTGAATAATAGACTAAGAAAATGAGCAAACAATAGAAAAGCATTCTGACCCTAGAAAATTACTATGATGATAAAAACAATCAAAACAAACACTCAGAATTAGATAACAAAGGCAAAGTTCCAATATCCAAAGTTTCCAAGAAAAGCAGGAATTGGTCTCAGGCCATAGGGAGATACAGTAGATAGCATTCTAGGTCTGGAGTCAAAAAGATGTGAGTTCATATTTAGTCTCATACAGAAGCTGTATGAGTTTGACCAAGTCACTTAATCTTTTTACTTTAGTTTCTTCATCTGTAAAACTGGATGATAATAGCATCTACCTCAAGGTTGTTCAAATGAAATAATATTTGTAAAAAGTATTTAGAATAATCCTTGAAACATAGTGGGTATTATATAAACACTCCCTTCCTTTATTTTGCCTGTAAGTCTTGAATGTAAATTGATCTTTAGTCTCTTGGGTGAACGATACTACATCACTGTTCTATTATCTGTATATTGTAAACATTTTACTTCTCTCTCCTTTGATCCGATGATCTCATAGCCCCTTTCCAGATTCAACAATCATTTGTTATTTTGATATAGACCTCTTTAGTTTATAAACATATTGAGACTAAAGACTATGCTTTGCCATTCTCCAATCGAAAAATGGTCAAAGGATATGAACAGACAATTCTCAGATGAAGAAATTGAAACTATTTCTAGTCATATGAAAAGATGCTCCAAGTCATTATTAATCAGAGAAATGCAAATTAAGACAACTCTAAGATACCACTACACACCTGTCAGATTGGCTAAGATGACAGGAAAAAATAATGATGATTGTTGGAGGGGATGCGGGAAAACTGGGACATTGATGCATTGTTGGTGGAGTTGTGAACGAATCCAACCATTTTGGAGAGTAGTTTGGAACTATGCTCAAAAAGTTATCAAACTGTGCATACCCTTTGATCCAGCAGTGTTACTACTGGGATTATATCCCAAAGAGATTATAAAGAAGGGAAAGGGACCTGTATGTGCACGAATGTTTGTGGCAGCCCTTTTTGTAGTGGCTAGAAACTGGAAACTGAATGGATGTCCATCAGTTGGAGAATGGCTGAATAAATTGTGGTATATGAATATTATGGAATATTACTGTTCTGTAAGAAATGACCAACAGGATGATTTCAGAAAGGCCTGGAGAGACTTACACGAACTGATGCTGAGTGAAATGAGCAGGACCAGGAGATCATTATATACTTCAACAACAATACTATATGATGACCAGTTCTGATGGACCAGGCCATCCTCAGCAACGAGATCAACCAAATCATTTCTAATGGAGCAGTAATGAACTGAACTAGCTATGCCCAGAAAAAGAACTCTGGGAGATGACTAAAAACCATTACATTGAATTCCCAATCCCTATATTTATGCACACCTGCATTTTTGATTTCCTTCACAAGCTAATTGTACAATATTTCAGAGTCTGATTCTTTTTGTACAGCAAAATAACGTTTTGGTCATGTATACTTATTGTGTATCTAATTTATTTTAATATATTTAACATCTACTGGTCATCCTGCCATCTAGGGGAGGGGGTGGGGGGGTAAGAGGTGAAAAATTGGAAGAAGAGGTTTGGCAATTGTTAATCCTGTAAAGTTACCCGTGTATATATCCTGTAAATAAAAGGCTATTAAATAAAAAAAAAAGACTATGCTTTGTTTCCTTTTTGTAGCCCCCAAAACTCACTAATTCATTGTATTGCCTAATAAATGTTCTAAAATTAAATTTATTGAACTGAATTACATCTTTTCTTTTTCAATCTTATGCTTAGGAGGGTGATAAGAAATAATTAGCCTTTTTCATTTAAATTCAATTGTTGATTTTTCTTGTTAATATTACTATTTCAAGTTTATATGATAAAAACATAGGGAGTCCATATCCTTCCTTCCCTAGTCACAGTCCTGTCACTACCCTGCTTTTATAACTGCTGCTTAATTTTCCAACACTAGAGACTAAGACCAACAGGGCCTAACCCTCTAGACTCTGCAATCCTAGGAACCATGCATCTCACCCTGTCTCTCTGTCTCTCTGTGTGTTTTCTCTGTCTCTCTCTGAGTGTCTATGTTCGGTGTATCTCTCTGTCTCTTCCTTATTTCTGTCTCTGTCTTCCTCTTTCTCTCTTCCTTCCTTGTAACTAGTGTTTTTTCTATCTACCAAACAGGACAATTATAGACCCTGCCTAGGAGAAGCTAAATTATTGAACTCTAAATTCCATAGAACCAATGTAGTCCTGATTTTTGTTTACTACTTTTAACCCTGTTGCCATGTGTTTGTCCTTCGGTCATTTTTTTCATGGCTTTTATGACCCCATTTGGGATTTTCTTGTGGTACTGGAATGGTTTGCTATTATTTCTTCCAGCTTATTTTATATATGAGGAAACTGAGGCAAAGAAGATTAAGTATTTTGCCCAGGGTTACACAGATAGTCAGTGTTTGAATACAGGTTTGAACTTACATAAATTTCCAGACTCCAGACCTGGCACTCTACTGTGCCATCTGGCTTCTTGCTTGTCAGAATGTACCTTCCTTCCATCTTCCATTTTACCCTTTTTATGAGACTTACTCCTAGAAAGTATGCACTTGTGGTTTATTCTTCTGTTCTACTCACCTTCTTTGTGACTTCCTAGTCAATGAATCTTTTCCCTAATCACTTGTATCCAATATCCACACTTAGACTGTATGTTCCTTGAGGGAAGGATTTTTCTTCCTTTTGTATTTATATTCACCAAACCTAGCAT
Organism: Sarcophilus harrisii; assembly: GCF_902635505.1. Lineage (NCBI taxonomy): Eukaryota > Metazoa > Chordata > Mammalia > Dasyuromorphia > Dasyuridae > Sarcophilus > Sarcophilus harrisii. Next base: position 187,130,719 of record NC_045427.1, on the reverse strand, counting down.
AGATCCTGTTAAGAACTCAATAAATGTTTTCTGTTCATTCATTCATTCATTCATTTATATCTTAGTAGATGGTTTTTATGAATTGTTATATATAAAACAGTGTTCTTCACTTGGTGGCCAGCTTTTTTGTGATGGGTACCTTCAATCTTAGGGAGGAAACTCCTTAGCTCTCAGACAAAAGGTCCAAGTAATAACCATTACTGGAACCTTTTCTAGGACCTACCAAATTTTACATTTGATTGGTATGATCTTCAGGAAATTCCATATCATAATAGTATATAGAAAGCAAAGTGGTATAATAAAAATAATCTGAATCTAAAGTCAGAGTACATAGATATGAATTCTGCTTCTGTTATTTCTTCCTTATATTATTCTAGGTCAATCTCTTAAACATAGTAGACCTCTTTTTTCTTCTCTTGTCAAATGGCTAGATGATCTCTAAACTCTCTTCTCACTCTAAATTTGATGAAGCACTATGGATAAAGTCACTCCTTAAATTTTAAATGCCTCTGGAAAAGTTCTCATTATTTTGTGGTAGTATTTTACCCTTCCCTTAGTTCTATACTAACTTTTCTTATCCATCACCATCTTATTTTTTTTTACTCCCTTACTTTCTTGTTCAATTTGCTTTCTTATCTCCTTGTCTGTTTTCTCCAATTCCCTTTTTTCTACTTATAATCTTGTTTTTAAATTGTTTTACTAAACAAACTTTCCTTAACAACACTAATAACAGCAACTAGAGATATGATTGATCCCAGAAAGCGCTTTCTAGATAATATCATTATAATCCTTAGTTCTATAGACTCTGAGATATAAGATACCAAAAAGGTTATGTAGTTTAATAAAGTCTTTCTGTAAATAAGGAAAAAGGAAACCAAGGTCCAGAGACAGTGTTTTGCCCAGGGTCACACAGACAGTAAATAGTAGAGTCTAAATTAGGTGCTCAAATTCAGTATTTCAAATGCTTTGCATTTTCTGCTGCATACACTTATCTCCTCCTTCCTGTGTTATAATATTCATACAAAGCTAAGAGCAGAAAACTATATTACATATTTAGAATAGGGTCCTTATTTTTATTGAGGAAGAAACAAAGATTAAGAGATTTCTTCAAGATCAAAATTCTGTGAAGGAAATAGAATAAGATTCCAGGTATCTTAAATTTTGGTCCTATACTCTTTTTCATGTTACTGTCATGTACTTGTTTGGGACATTATAGTATTAAATATTAAATCCAGTTAGTTATACTGCACAACCTTGATATTCATGGAATCTCTTAGTTACTTTTCCTCATTAACCAAAAGTTTCAAAGGACTGTGGGACAAAGTGATTTTCATTTTTAAAATAGCTAAAATTAAACTATGAAATAGAAATGTCACAAAATAAATAAAAACGTTAAAGATGTTAGAGGAAATTTTGGAGAAATTAAAATGAGACATGAGACCCATGAAAGGTATGAAAATTACACTTCTTCTTCATACCCAGTAAATTGTCAAGGTTGAACAAAGAAATGGAAATCATCAATGGTAAAAAGACTGAGGGAAGGCTAGTGGACTAAATTTATTGATAGAAGTTTCAAGTCCAACCCAATAAGTATTTATTAGTGTTTACTACTAAGTACTTGGTACTGTGTGGAGATGCAATTAATAAAAAGACATTCCGGGCAAACCCATGATGGTGGAGAGTAGATATATCTCTATGTAACCTCCTCTGAACATTCTTCAAATTGACAACAGATTAAGCCTCTGAACTAATTTTGGAGTGACAGAACCCACCAATATTTGGAGTACAACAATATTTCTAGAAGATACTTTGGAAGAACTTCAGAAAAGGTTTGTTTCAATTGGGCAGGGGGAGAGACTGCTGAGACTAGACTACAGCACAGGGAACCTGGGGCAAGGACCCAGGGTGGGGAGCCAGGGAGTTGTGCCTTCTATGCACCAGGGAACTACTTTGAGGCTCTTAGGTTACTCTGTCCCAGGTTGCAAGCTAGTGGTTAAGCAGATTTGCTGTGAGACACCCAAAAGAAAATACAAAAGGCAAATTGTAAATCACTAAACCCCAGAAGAACAGGGCCTGTGTTGTCTTAGCACCTGAAGTCAGTCAGCAGCACCAGCCCCAGGACAAACTAAAGTGGTTGTCATTGCTTTGCCTTAAGGGCAGACTTCAAACATGAGCAAAAAATACAAAAAGAACTCTAACCATAAACAGCTTTTATGGAGAAAGAGAACAGACCTCAACCCTGATGATCCTAAAGGCAAATCAGCTCTAGATGAAGACCCAAAGGATGCTATGAGTTGGTCCCCATTTCACAAGGCTCTCTTGGAAGAATTCAAAAAGAAAGATCTTAAAATTAGAAGAAAAAGAGGAAAAGGAAATGATGTTTTTGCAACAGCATATGGAAAAGGAAAACCAAAAATTATCTGAAGAAAACTACTTAAAAAGACTTGTTGAAATGGGAAAAGTATATAACTCCTTACAAAATAGATATAAAAAAGAAAATAATTCATTGATTTAAAAAAAGAATTTGTAAAATGGAAAAAAGATGCAATAAAAAGACATTCCCTGCCTTCAAAGAACTCATTAATTTGAAGGAGAAACAGTGAGAGACACCAAAAGAATCGGGAGAGTGGAGAAGTAGGGATACACAGTTCAGGGATATTTTGTTGCATGGAGTTGAAAACAGGCAGGACAGCAGATGCAAAATGGAGTGAGCCCAGAATATAGTTCCTGCCATCTATAAAGCAATGTATTGAAAGGTGTGTGAAACATTACCCTGGGCTTTCTAGTCAGATGGAAGAAGAGGCTGAAAGAGAGATGGTGATGGTCTATATCATAAGAAACAATTTCTATGAATAACACAGGAAGGCACAGGAAAACTTATCTGAACTAATATAAAACTATGGAGTGAAAAAGGAAAGAAGGAGGAAGAGAAGGAGGGAAAAATTATGAGAGAGAGAAAAGGAAGGAGAGAAGGAGAGAAAAAGGGAAAGAGAGAGAAAGAGGAAAAGTAAGAGATCCAAATTTGTATAATTATAATGATCAAAGTTATTCTGGAGAAGAGAAGAAAAAGATACTTCCTTTCCTTCATTGTAAATCTGGAGAACTATTTTGGTAGAATATTGTATAAGCTGTCAGATAACTGTAACTTTGTTACATGGAATGACTTATTGAGGATGAGATAGATACAGATATATTTAAAAGTAAATATTAAAATTATAAGTATGCCTATCAACTAGGGAATGACTGAACAACAAGTTGTGGTATATGATTTTGATGGAATGCTACTCTCCCATAAGAAATGATAAATTCAATTTTCTTAGAAAAATGCATTGAAAAAAAAGAAAAGGAAAAAGAAAAACATGAATGGACTTGCATAAAATAATAAAGAAGAAAATGAGCAAAAATCACATAATGTATAAGCAACAACATTATTTTAAGAACAAATTTAAGCAAATAAGTAATTCTTACTATTATAAATAACTAAATCACAGAGGACTCATGAAGGAAGATATCTACTACTAGAGGGGGTGGGGGAAGATACATTGAAGTATATATAGAATGATTTTTACATGTATGTGCCTGTGGGTATAAACATATTTCTATTTAATCATCTGAGGGGGAAGAAATAGAAGGGAATAAGAGAGGGAAAGAAATGTTATGATAATTTAAATATACATTTAAAAGCAATAGCAAATTATATATAACAGATTTGCAGTTTCATGTGAAATTATCTTTTTATTATATTATATTGTCTAAATGCTTGTTTTTTCAATAAACAAAAATACGGATTTTAAATATATACAGAGCGAAAATTATAGACATAAAGAAAAATAACAGATTTCTGGCCAAGATGGCGGAGAGGAGGCACACAGCTGTGTAAACTCTGCATTTTCTCTCAGAACTCATTATATGACAAGCCTCTGAATTAATGCTTGACTGAAAAAAAAACCCACAAATAGTTACCAAGAGAAGACATCCTTGAAATTCGCCAGAAAAGGTTTGTTTTTGCTTGAGGGCAGGGACAGTTTTAAATCTGGTGCAGGCTAAGGGCAGGCAATGGCAACAAGAGTTAAGCAGGCAGCTCACAGCCAAGTAGAGCAGAGAGGGGTGGGGTGTGATCTCAGCCTTCTTTGCGGGGAGAGAAAGAAGTGAAAAAGGTAAATAGAATACTAGAAAAGTTAGATATGATAGATCTCTGGAGAAAGTGAAATGGAGACAGAAAGGAGTACACTTTCTCTCCAGCAGTTCATGGAACCTATACAAAAATTGACTATATATTAGGACATAAAAACCTCAAACTCAAATGCAGTAAGGCAGAAATAGTAAATGCATCCTTTTCAGACCACAATGCAATGAAAATTACATTCAACAAAAAGCCAGGGGAAAGTAGACAAAAAAATAATTGGAAACTAAATAATCTCCTACTAAAGAATGATTGGGTGAAACAGCAAATCATAGACATAATTTATAACTTCACTCAAGAAAACGACAATAATGAGACATCATACGAAAAGGTGTGGGATGCAGCCAAAGCGGTAATAAGGGGAAATTTCATATCTCTAGAGGCCTACTTGCATAAAATAGAGAAAGAGAAGGTCAACGAACTAGGCTTGCAACTAAAAATGCTAGAAAAGGAACAAATTAAAAACCCCCAAACACTAAACTTGAAATTCTAAAAATAAAAGGAGAGATCGATAAAATTGAAAGTAAAAAGACTATTGAATTAATTAATAAAACTAAGAGTTGGTTCTATGAAAAAACAACAAAATAGACAAACCCTTAGTAAACCTGATTAAAAAAAGGAAAGAAGAAAAATAATATTTTTCAGATAAAATAAAATGACAAATAATTTATATTATTTTCCACTAGTTAAGGCAACTTATAGGGACATAAAAAGAGTTGCATACAAACTAGGAAAACATTTTTACAGTTAAAGGTTCTGATAAAGGTCTCATTTCCAAAATATATAGAGAATTGACTCTAATTTATAAGAAATCAAGCCATTCTACAATTGATAAATGGTCAAAGAATATGAATAGACAATTTTCAGATGATGAAATTGAAACTATTTCCATTCATATAAAAGAGTATCCCAAATCACTATTGATCAGAGAAATGCAAATTAAGACAATTCTGAGATACCACTACACACCTGTTAGATTGGCTAAGATGACAGGAAAAAATAATGATGAATGTTGTAGGGGATGCGGGAAAACTGGAACATTGATGCATTGTTGATGGAGTTGTGAACAAACCAACCATTCTGGAGAGCCATCTGAAATTATGCTCAGTTATCAAACTGTGCATACCCTTTGATCCAGCAGTGTCACTATTGGGCTTATATCCCAAAGAGATTCTAAAAAAGGGAAAGGGACGTGAATGTGCCAAAATGTTTGTGGCAGCCCTTTTTGTAGTGCCTAGAAACTGGAAAATGAATGGGTGTCCATCAATTGGAGAATGGTTGGGTAAATTGTGGTATATGAATGTTATGGAATATTATTTTTCTGTAAGAAATGACCAGCAGGATGATTACAGAGAGGCTTGGAAAGACTTACATGAACTAATGCTGAGTGAAATGAGCAGAAACAGGAGATCATTATACACTTCAACAACAATACTGTATGAGGATGTATTCTGATGGAAGTGGATATCTTCGACAAAGAGAATATCTAATTCAGTTCTAATTGATCAGTGATGGACAGAATCAGCTACACCCAGAGAAGGAACACTGGGAAATGAGTGCAAACTGTTTGCATTTTTTTCTTCCCAGGTTATTTTTACCTTCTGAATCCAATTCTTCCTGTACAACAAGAGAACTGTTCGGTTCTGCACACATATATTATATCTAGGCTATACTGTAACTTATTTAGCATGTATAAGACTGCTTGCCATTTAGGGGAGGGGATGGAGGGAGGGAACAGAAAAATCAGAACAGAAGTGAGTGCAAGGAATAATGTTGTGAAAAATTACCCATGCATATGTACTGTCAATAAGTTATAATAAAAAAAAAGAATTACATAGTACTTGAAGCTCTAAGAACCTTAATTAACCCTCTCATCTTACACTAAAATATTAACAGTAAAAACAGTAATTTCAGAGACTTGCAAATGAAGTGATTGCTCATCAAATAGAGAATAGCTAAACAAATTGTGGTACATGAATATAATGCAGTATTACTATGCCATTGATAATATACTGTAAGAAAGAGAAAACTGATGGTCAGAAGAGTTAATGTTATAGAAATCCCAGCAATCTTGAGTAATCAAAAGGAAAATTGTTATGTTGAAAATCATAACTATTTTTAAATCCCAGCTTCAATATTTTTGCACTGCACAGGAATGGATGTCATTTCATTTCTCTGAATCTTAGTTTCTGAAACTAGGGATGTTGATACTTGTATGATTTTTGTGAAGAAAGTATTTTATAAAACCTAAAGCATTAAAAAAATATGTGAATTACTCATTTCTTTCAGAAAGCTAACTAGGGTGCTTTCTATTTCTTCCATATTTCTCTGATTCAAAAAATGTAAACTAGCCTATGAAATATGAATCATGTAGGCTTAAACAAAGATAAATTTGCATAAAATATGGAAAAAAAGAAAACTCTTTAACACTCCTAAGTTTTATATTTACAATATGTGTTCTAAAAATATGGCATTTCCCAAGGACACCTCTCATAACTATTTTTCTATAACATATTCAGAAACTGACAGTAGTTTTCAACTATCACAAGGCTGAGTCATCTTGATATCATCAAAATTTTTAATAGGTTTGTAGACAGTATAGAAAAACATTTACTCTTCCAACTCTACACACCCCTAACTCCACTGCAGGGAAAATATCTTGAAATTCTTCTGACAATTACCACTAAGACAATTGAGGAATTGAGTCTTTATTTATTTATTTTAATACATATTGCTTTGTGAATAATGCTGAGAGAGAAAAATCAGAGCAAAAGGGAAAAATCATGAAATAGAAAAAACTGAAAAAAGAAGTGAATATATATATTCAGTCTCCATAGTTCTTTTTCTGTAGCCAGATGGCATTTCTGTTCAAAGACAATTGGGGTTCATTTGGATCAAAGAACCACTAAGAAGAATCAGATCATTTATAGTGGATCATCTCACATTCTTGTAATTATTGTATACAATCGATTTTTTGGTTCTGCTTGTTTTGTTCTGCATCAGATTAAGTAAATCTTTCCAGGCCTTTCTAAATCAGCTTGTTCATTTTTTTAATAGAAATAATGTTCTATAAATATTCTATTATCTTCATATACCACAGATAATTCACCCATTCCACAATTGGTAGACAATTAATCATTTACCAATTAGTTGCCACCACCAAAAGAACTTCCAAGGAGGAAAGATGGGAGAGTAAAGCAAGGATATTGCTTAAGCTCTACAAATTTACCTCAAAAATCACATGAAACCAAGCCTTTGAACAGAGGCTGACAAAATGAAACCACTATCCAGCAAATCAGCAACTGAGATCCTCAGTCTTGGCTCAGTAGAGAAGATCAGTAGGGTAGCTTCCAGTCCCAACACAAAAAGCAAACATTGGGAAACCAGGCTGTTTTCTGAAAAGAGTAGACAAAGAGATTCCCTGTAAACACAAGGGGGATTTGTGCTCAAAGGCAAGGCTCAGAGCTACACAGGAAGCTTGGAAGAGTTCTCCCTTTACCCCAGAAGCAGTGCTCAACCATCAAAGTAAAACAAAAGAAGAAAAACCAAAAGAAAAGGAAAGCAAATGAGAAAGAAACAGAAAAAGAATTTTGATCATAGAAAGCTACTATGGTGACAGGGAAGACTGAAGCAACAACTAAAATGATGACAAAATGTCCATAGAAGAAATATCAAAGAGTAATATGAATTGGTCTCAAGTCTAAAGAGACTCCTTAGAACTTCTCATAAAAGATTTAGAAATGCAAATAAGAGAGGTAGAAGAAAAACAAAAAAGAAAATGAATGATATGCATGAGACATTGAATGGTTTGGAAAAAGATGAAAAAAAAGTCTGAAGAAAAGAACTCCTTAAGAAGTAGAATTAAGCAAATTGAAAAAGAGGCATAGAAGCTAATTGAAGAAAATCCCCTTTCCCTCCTCCCCAGTATTTTAGGTTTTTTAAGCCTCTTCATGAGATGTAATTTCCCTCATTTTACCTCCACTTTCCCCTTTTTTCTGGTATAATTCCCTTTTGACCTATAGTTTCTTTTTATAATATAACAGTAAAAATCACATTATATATGCACTATCTATGTATACCCACAACAGAGATAAAGTTCTCAAGAGTTCTTTTCTTATTACCTTTCATTCTTCTCTTGAGTTCTATATTTGGAAATGAAGTTTTTTATTCAGCTCTGGTCTTTTATTAGAAATACAAGGAATTTACCTGTTTTGTTGAATGTTCATCTTCCTTCCTAAAATAAAATGCTCAATTTAGCAAAATAGTTTATTTTTGGTTGCATTCTAAGTTCCTTTGCCTTTGGAAATATCAGATCTGAGACCTTTTGATCCTTTAAGATAGAAGCTGCAAGGTCCTGGGTAATCCTTATTGTGACTCCTTGGTATTACTTTTTTTCTATCTGCTTGCAATATTTTTTCCTTGGTCTGATAGCTTTGAAATTTAGTTATGGTATTCCTCAGAGTTTTAATTTTGGGGTGTCTTTCAGAACATGTTTGGTGATTTTCAATGGCTATTTTAACCGTCTGATTCTGTGACATCAGTGTAGTTCTCTTTGATGATTTCCTGAAAATTAATGTCTAGGGTCATTTGTCCATAATGGTTTTCAGGAAGTCTAATAATCCTTAGATTGTCTCTCCTAGATATTTTTCCATGTCAATTGTTTTCCCAAGTTGGTATTTTACAATTTCTTCTATTTTTTTTTTCATTTCCTTGGTTTTGCTTGACTGATTCTCGATGTCTCATTGAGTTATTCATTTCCATTTGTTCAGTTCTGATTTTTAGTGAATTATTTTCTTCAATTGCTTTTTTTTAGTTCTCTTTGTATTTGTCCAATTGAATTTTTAAATGAGTTGTTTTGTTCTATGTTTGTGTTTCCATTTCAGAATTTTTGTTTTTTAAGGAGTTATTTTCATTTTCCATTTCACAAATTCTGTTTTTCTGGGAGTTGTTTTCTTTTTCCATTTTTTCAACTCTGTCTTAAGGAGTTATATGCTTTTTCTATTTCACTAAGTTTATTTTGCAATGAATTCTCTTCAGATAATTTCTGCTTCCTTTTCCAAACCCTCTCGTAAAATTCTTGTTTCCTTTCCCCATTTTTCTTTCAGCTCACTTTTAAGATTTTTTTCTCATTTCTCCCAGGAGTGCCTTGTGTGATAAGGCCATTTATATCATTTTGTGGAGCTTCATCTAGAGACGATCTGCTTTTAGTCTCCTAGGGGTTTGGAATCTCTTCTCTTTCACTATAAAATCTATCTATCGTCAGAGTTCTTTTTGTTTTTTTACTCATTTTAAAAAAATTTGAGATCTTTTGAGTAGAAATATTTTCCAAGGTTCCTCTACAAGTGGCAGCAGCTGTGCTGACTGACTTCATGTACTTGGTGGGTGTGTCCAATTTTCGTACAATTCTGATGTTTTGGGGTTCACTATTTACCTTTTGTGTTTGTATTAGATGTTTTATAACTTCTCTGCGGATCTACTGGCTTGCAACCAGGGCAGAGTAGCCAACACCGCTGTAGATTCTGCCATGTACATTCTCTGGCATATGGAGCCCCCACCTTCCCAGGTTTGCATTGCCTGCACTGGCATCTGTATTTGGCCTGTTTGTGTTTGGTCAGGCTTCCTCTGTGCCCGATTAAAAGAGTTCTTTTCTGGAGAGCTTTGAAATTATCTTCTTTTGGAAATTTGTTACACTCCCAATATTTGTGGATTCTTCCAGTCTATGACTAATTCAGCAGCTGGATTTGCTAATTAGTCTGAGGATAGTGGAAGAATGTCAGAAGAAAATGTGTGTCCTCTCTGTCATCTTAGCCCCATCCCTTCATGCATTCTTTAATTCTTTCATCCAATGATCTGAAATATACATATATATATGTATATATATATATATATATATATATATATATATATATGAAAGTAGATTGATAACTTTAACAAACTTCAAATTATTTAACTAAGTTAAGGTCAGATTTTAATTAAGAGGGGAAATAATATGATATTAAGTTGAAAAATCGAGTAGTAAAATATTATAAATTATTTTTAATATCAGGCAAAAAAGTTCAAACAGCTAGACAAAAGAGAGCTGCTGAATATTTTTGAGCAGATTAGTGATGTGGTTATATCTAAGAATTAAAAAAAATGAATAAACAATAACAAAATTAAAAAAGAAAAAAACATATTGATAAGTGGCAGAAAGGGAGACTGAGGGTAACAGGTAGGCCTGTTAAGTCATTATGATGATGTCCTGAGCAACTGAGTGCAATTGGCAGAAAGGGATTGGAGTGTTGATAGAACTTCTCCTTGAGGCAATCAGGAAAGCATACTGATAGGGATCAGTTTAGCTTCATAGTCTTTGGAAGTCATGGGCAACCCTGTCTTACTTTGTCTGGTAAGAAATCTGAGTTAAGTCACTCCCCAGAGATTAAATTTCCCCTATAAATCTGTCCATGGCTCATGCCATATTGGCTAAACCCCTTTGGGTAAGCTTGCCAAGACACTCTGCCTCTAATGCCATATAGTGTCTCCTCTTACTCCACCATGTCTCATGGTGTCTTTCCCTTTGTTAAAGCTAACTAATTCTTTTAGGGTGCTAGACTCTCCTATAGATTTAGTTTCCCAGCTAATGGGTATATTGCATTTCTCTTGGTAAATTTCACTGGGAAACTTGTCCTTTCCATTATTAATTGCTAAAACCCCTTTCCTTGCTATATGCTTTCCCAACTCTATTTCATATTCATCATTCCTGGTGTCCATTGTGCTTTTTCATTTCATCTATTCTCCTAAATAAACCTACTTTTTGCCAAATAAAATGGTCGTTGTGAATTCTTCACATGATGAACCCTAACATTTGGTGCCTACAATCTCATCATTTAGTGCTAAACCCCAAATGCCTTATTTGGAACCAGCAATTACTCCCCTAAATCACATCATTTACAACATACTATGTAATTAGTATTAAGCATCTATAATAGAGCTAACAACTTAGTAAGACATGTCAGAGCTTACACTCCTTTCTATTGCTTTCTAGATCCTAAAAACATCTTGTTGTCCTAATGAACCATTAGAGGAGGATTTCAGCAAAATCTCACAAGATATTTCTTATATATCATATCTCTTTGGTAGAGGAATTCTAAGCTTCACAGTAATTCCTTTTATCTACTACTTATTTCAGTCATTGCAATAGAATTAGTCTTTTAAATAGCCTTTTGTTTTATCACAACTTATTATTGATAATAGTTGAGATATTAGCAGAAATACCATCTTTGATAATTGATTTTTATGTGGTTGTCTATCATTTTATGTGAATTAGCACATATAATCCTGCTGATAATGTTACATAAGTATTATCCACATTTTACAAGCAAGTGAACTAAGGCAGAGAGAGATTAAATGATTTGTCCAAGGCCATATAGCTCCTATTAGGCAGAATAAGAAATTGACTATATAGATCATTTGATCCAAAGTCCAATTCACACTATACAATGATGCTTCTTCGATTTGTCATTTCCTGCCTAGATTTGAGAAAGCTGACATTTTGTTTACCACATATGTCCTAGAAGAAAAACATTTAAATTTTAACCAATAAAATGATTTCTAGGACCTCAAGTCAGAAGGGACACTAATGATTATCTCTATGAGTCCAAGCCCTCAATTTAACATAATTAAGAAACTAAGCTTCAAAGAACTTAAATAATTTGTCCAAGGTCAGATTAAAAAAAAAACAACAACAACAAAGGAAAAATTAGAACCCAGGTTCTCTGATGTGTAGTCAACTGCTTTTTTTTTTCTATTTTATCATCATACTGCTTTGTATTTTCCATCTTTTTTTCTTTTGTTGGGGTTTTCTTGACACTAAGTGTTCCTAATCATAACTGTAAATGATGAATGGGTGGCAAGAAGAATGGCATTACTATTTTATAAGTGCATTATATTTAACATAATCTTCAAATCTAGCGAAAACAGCAATAATTATTCCTTAAAACATTAGTTTAACTTTTCATTTTTATTGGGAAATTGTACAATAAAACTCTGATTTATAGCACACCGCAAAGTTAAAATATTAATAATGGTCAATTTATATTCAAAGACCAGTTTAACATCCTTTCAAGAATCTATATTTATTCTTTCCTGTGATCCTTTACTTTAAATTTAGTGACCTTTCTGATTTCTTCTAGGAAAAAAAAAAACAGCACTATCCAACCTTTCTTTTCTCTTAATAACTTCATATCCTTTCTTTGATTGCTGCCATTGACCTTCAAACATCTTTTATTGCATTATATCCATAAGTTTGTTTTAATATCTTCACTCCCCCTAATTACCTGGATCATTCTATACCATTCCCTACAGGGAAATATACTGCTGAAGTTTGGGTTTTTAAATACTAATTAAAAAATTCATTAGTGTGTGAATTAATTTCCTCTCTTTGTATTTTCCTCTCTCTCTTGATAGCCATCAGACTTGGAGAAGCAATCTAGTTGTTACCATACGGAGATCCAGAACTCACTTTAATTACCCTGGTAGGATTCCCATATCAGCCAGGGGTGCCAGGAAATAAACCTCAGTAAAAGACAACCTAACCAGGGCAAAGGAGGAAGCTATCATGACTTATCTTTGGCAATGTTACCTTAGTATTCTTCATACCAGTGCATCTACCATTGTTTCTCTTGTTCCCTAAGGCACTTACTAGAGATTTCAAGACCCACAACTGCACATTAATCAGTTCAACACAAGCAAAGGGAAATGGACGCTTGAGATAATTAGCAAAATAATTCAAGCCTCCAAAAAGCCACTCAGGGTCTAGCACCAAAGGAAAATTCACCATAGGGCATTTTTACCTTTTTAGATGGGTTATTTGTAAAATTCACCTTCTCACCATAGAAAGTCTATTGAAGAAAAACTAAAATTTAGTCCCAGAATGATACTAGTTCATTATTATTAATTAGCTTTGTGTTTTTAGTAGTCTCATAAAGCTGTCAGAAAATACTACTGCAAAAAGCAAAGTGGAGGTCTATGGGTAATCTCTTTTTCCTTCTTCCTCTATTCATATCAATTATATTATGATATTAAAATGAAAAAGACAGGAAATCTACTCTATAACCATGTTCATTTGTGTGGATATAAAGATTTAACAGTAAATTGAATTTCAAACATTCTGTGTTTGGGAGAAACATTATTCTTTTTATTATTATTATTGTCAATAGCAGCATAGTCATCATCAAGATTACATATAAGAATTTAGATAATCATTCAAGTTCCATTAATAGAAAAGTAGTAGTATGCCTATCACTAAATCCTATTCAAAAATAAAAATAATATATACTTCAACAACAATACTATATGATGACCAGTTCTGATGGACCTGGCCATCCTCAGCAACGAGATCAACCAAATCATTTCTAATGGAGCAGTAATGAACTGAACCAGATACGTCCAGAGAAAGAACTCTGGGAGATGACTAAAAACCATTACATTGAATTCCCAATCCCTATATTTATGCCCACCTGCATTTTTGATTTCCTTCACAAGCTAATTATACAATATTTCAGAGTCTGATTCTTTTAATACAGAAAAATAATGTTTTGGTCATGTATACTTATTGTGTATCTAATTTATATTTTAATGTATTTAACATCTACTGGTCATCCTGCCATCTAGGGGAGGGGGTGGGGGGGTAAGAGGTGAAAAATTGGAACAAGAGGTTTGGCAATTGTTAATGCTGTAAAGTTACCCATGCATATAACCTGTAAATAAAAGGCTATTGTAAATAAAAAAAAGGAAATATAGGGGTAGCTATTTGAATTATTTCTCTTTCTCAAAAAGTTATCAAACTGTGCATACCCTTTGATCCAGCAGTGTTACTACTGGGCTTATATCCCAAAGAGATCATAAAGAAGGGAAAGGGACCTGTATGTGCACAAATGTTTCTGGCAGCCCTCTTTGTAGTGGCTAGAAACTGGAAACTGAATGGATGCCCATCAGTTGGAGAATGGCTGAATAAATTGTGGTATATGAATATTATGGAATATTATTGTTCTGTAAGAAATGACCAACAGGATGATTTCAGAAAGGCCTGGAGAGACTTACATGAACTGATGCTGAGTGAAACGAGCAGGGCCAAGAGATCATTATATACTTCAACAACAATACTATATGATGACCAGTTCTGATGGACCTGGCTATCCTCAGCAATGAGATCAACCAAATCATTTCCAATGGAGCAATAATGAACTGAACCAGCTACGCCCAGCGAAAGAACTCTGGGAGATGACTAAAAACATTACATTGAATTCCTAATCCCTATATTTTTGCCCACCTGCATTTTTGATTTCCTTTACAAGCTAATTGTACAATATTTCAGAGTCTGATTCTTTTTGTACAGGAATATAATGGTTTGGTCATGTATCCTTATTGTGCATCTAATTTATATTTTAATATATTTAACATCTACTGGTCATCCTGCCATCTGGGGGAGGGGGTGGGGGGTAAGAGGGGAAAAAAGGCTATTAAATAAAAAAAGAAAGAAAAAAAATAAAAATAATAACTAACCACTCACAAAGAAAATAGATAAAATCTACCATATCTTGTTCCAGAAAGATCATAGGAAAATCTCTTGAAAACAAACCTACAGAGTTCTCCAGACCACAGATGTTTTTGCCAGATGCCTTATCTAGGGTCATACAAATAGGGAAAATAAAAGAAAAGGACTACCATACCAATTTTCCCTTCCTTTTCTGACATAAATCTTTATTCACTATGGATGTCTGGGCAAGTAGCCATTTGCAAGGTTGAAGCAAAGGCATCTTCCTAATGATTCATTCACCAAAAAAATCTCCTTATTCAATTTTCTCCTAGATTAGATTTTCTGACGACTTTTCAAATGTTTCAATTATTTGTATAAAACCCTAAAATCAGTTCTAGCTTCCTAAACAAGTTGCAATTCTTTTCTTCACAGCAGTTAGAAAGTAAATGTATGTATACATCACATCTGTGTGTCTTCTTCATTTAGGAAGCATAACTGCTTTGTAGAAGATGATTTCTAGTCTTGCAACATGTGATTAGGTCAGAGAGAAATTAACCTCTTCTTCATTGTTTAAGTTCTTTCAAAGTCAAAGGATTTCCAAATTAAACAGAAGACCAAGCAGAGAGTTCACAAAGTGTAGTGCTATAAATCCAGGTAGCTTTAAAGTTAATTTCCCTTAATAAAAGAAACTTGCAAGATGAGAAGGCTATTAAATAAATAAGATTAACATGCAAACAACCCTAAGTTCCTTACATTTGTCCAGAGAAATCAAGCTGTCTTTACTTGATAGGTAGAGCAAAACATAGCAGAGCTAAAAAACATTCATTCCTTTGCATATCTTCCTGCCATGATGATTCAATTCAACAAATTCAATTCAGCTGACATCAGTTAGGTATGTTTTTAAATAAAAAAAAATTATCGAAGTCCATAGCAAAACAGAAATCAGAGAAAGTATACAAATAAAAATATATACCAAACAATATAGATCTAAGAAATTGTTCCATTGGAAGCAAGATAATTCAACTCTATCAAGATAAGTCAATCTCACCCAAAGGGTAAATTCCCCAGAGTATCTAGGGTAGTTAGATGGAATTAAAGATCCTATATGTCAAGTGATGATTCAATTATAGATGAAGATTCTGAACTAGACTACAGAAATACAAAGATAGATTAGGAAACAAGCTGAAGTAGATTTGAAAGCAAATCCTAGATCTGCCACTTGCTCATTGTCTCTGTGACTTGAGTTTAAGTCATAGTACTTCTCTGATTTACTCTATTTTCCCATTTATAAAAGGAAGAGGGTAAATTAAATTATCTCTAAGTTTCCATTAAGTTTTAATTCTTATGATTCTAAAATCCTAGGATAACCTCTTATAATAAGGTTATACTATATTGCAAGCTATACATTTTTATAAGTCAACAAGTGTTTATTAAGTCTACTAAAATAAGACAAGAAAAGTTTAAATATAGCAAGTACCAACGAAAGGTTGGAAGAGATATGTGAATAGTAATCTCATTTTCAACTGGTGGGGGAGTCAGCTCCTGAAGAAAGTAAAAGACGTCAATTGATGGTGATGGGGGTAAGTAAAGGGAAGTACACTTCAAAGATAGCAGATTACATAGGCAAAAGTAAGGAAATAGGATACAGTAAAAAATGGAATAAGAGATGGGGAATAGTCCAGTTTGTCTAGAAAGAAAATATTGAAAGAAAATAAAATATTCCGACAAGTCTGAAAAGGAAGAACATGAAGGTCATGAATTCCAGGCAAAAATAAGTATGAAGTGACGCACAGTTGCTGCTGTTCCTTCATTTTGTATTTATAAGACTAGCTAAATTTACAGGGGAGCTCAGGCAAAAAAATTTGTATTCATTCTCATTCTTGGTTTAGTCATTCTTGTTCATCAATTATTTAAATAATATTAAAATCAGGCATGAATTCAACTTAATAATGCAACACCTATGTACAAATGTGTTTAATTATCATAAATATATTTATAATCTTGAATAATTGTGATATACTTTTATGGAAGAAGTCAATTTCATCTTATTTTCATAAATTCATTCAATAAGCATGTATCTACTCCCTACTTTATATTTCAAAGTGTTATGGCCTAAGGCACAGGTGACTTAGGTTCTCACCCTGGTTCTGTTGCAATTTCTGGGCCAGGAGTCAGGATAAACCTGAATTCAAATGTATTCTCACATACTTACTAACTGTGTGACCTGGAACAGGTCATCTAACTCTGTTTGCCTGAGTTTCCTTATCTGTAAAATGAACTGGAGAAGGAAATAGCAAACAACTTCAATATCTTTGTCAAGAAAATCTCAAATGAGGTCATAGGGCATCAGATATGACTAAGAAACAATTGAACAAGAACTGGATCATCTCTTGCTATAGATTATATGCTCTTCAATTTGGAGCTATACTCAAAAAGTTATCAAACTGTGCATACTCTTTGAACCAGCAGTGTTTCTATTGGTCCTATATCCCAAAGAGATCTTAAATGAGGGAAAGGGACCCACATGCGCAAAATTGTTTGTGGCAGGCCCTTTTTGTAGGGGAAAGAAACTGGAAAGTGAGTGGATGTCCATCAATTGGAGAATGGCTCAATAAGTTATGGTATATGAAAGTTATAGAATATTATTGTATTGTAAGAAATGAACAACAGGATGATTTCAGAAATGCCTGGAGAGATACTGTTGGTGTTTTTTTTTTCCA
This sequence comes from Sarcophilus harrisii, assembly GCF_902635505.1. NCBI lineage: Eukaryota > Metazoa > Chordata > Mammalia > Dasyuromorphia > Dasyuridae > Sarcophilus > Sarcophilus harrisii. Next base: position 187,113,300 of record NC_045427.1, on the reverse strand, counting down.
AAACACAGCCAGGTGATAAAAAAGTTCAGATCTTTTATTGTGTCCTTCAGTATAGCCCGGTTAGCTCAGAGGCCTATCTCTCTGCTTGGTTCCAAGAGATCTTGCAGCTTTGTCCTTTATCGCCTCCAGCTCAATTCCAACTCGTGGCTTCTCAATCTCCAACTGAGGCAAGTAGGCTTCTGTATCTCCCAGAGTGCTCTGTCTCCAACCCCAGTCGATGTTCTCAAGAAACTCTCTCCAGCTCCAAGGGTTTCCTGTATATATATGATCTCCCAAAGGTTAACTCCTCCTTCTGGAGGGAGAGGGATTCTGGGTTATCTCCCAGAGTGCTCTCTAGCCCTAAGGGAGGTGTGAATTCGGATCTCATACTAAGCCCTGAAATCCCCCAAATGTGTGAACTCCATTGAATATTTAGATACTTATGAGCTCTCTAAAGGTGTGAACACAAGCATCATTTCTATCAGTTATACTTAGTACCTTGTTTCAAGTTCTGACCCAAAATATCTCTTTCTAAGATCAAATCAATCATATTGAACCATGCCAAATTAGATAATTATTGTCTCTATCAACTCCAATGGCTTAACGGTTTGTAAAGATTCCAACACAATACAACAAAAATATTATATGGTGATCAATTCTGATGGACATGGATATCTTCAACAATGAGGTGATTCAAACTAGTTCCAATAGTTCAGTGAGGAAGAGAGCCATCTACACACAGGAAGAGGCCTGTGGGAACTGAGTATGGACCACAATATAGCATTTTTACCCTTTGTTGTTGTTTCTTTGCATTTTGTTTTCTTTCTGTTTTTTTTTTTTTTGCCTTCTTGATCCTATTTTTTCTTGTGCAGCAAGTATAACTATGTATACATATACTAGATCTAACATACACTTTAACATATTTAACATTTAACATGACATCTAGGAGAGGAGGTAGAGGGAAGGAGGGGACAATTTGGAACAGAATGTTTCACAAGGGTCAATGTTGAAAAATTACCCATACATATGTTTTGTAAATAAAAAGCTTTTATAAAAAATATTATATGCTCTTTATTGGCACTGACTGCCTTAGTATCATATATTTAGAGATAAAAGTAAACTAGCACTGTGCTAGAAAAAGGGTGACAAGTGACTATAATATATGCTTTCTCTCTAGCTCTTACACCAAAATTTTATATTCTTAGTAAGCATATAAAAAATTTCAGGGACAAAAGAATTGTTAGTTTCATGGGTAATCAAAGAAAATACATATTCTACTGACCAATATTATGATCCATTTAAAAACATGAAGATATTGCTTTGTAGTACAAAGCACTCAAAGATAAAATTCAATTTACTTCACACCAATATTTTTATGTACCTATTATGGGAAAGAAAGAGAGAACAAGAAAGTGTTGACCATGAGGTAAGGAGAAAAGATCTGGATTTAAATGCCAGTTTTGATTTATCATGGGCAAGTCATTTAAGATCTCTAAGGCTTAGGCCACTGCCTAAGACTATATATTTTTAACGTAGTAATACTACTATGCACTCATAGGTTCTTGACCTACATGAAAGGGAAATATTCTTGCCAACTAGAAAAACTCAAAGTGCTAATTTTAAAAACAAGATGACTGAGACAATAATAATTATATGTATATACGCATGTTTTTTCCACTCTACAAAATTTTTGTAAGAATTGTTTAAAGGTACCTATTTTTTTTTACTGTTTATTTAGGCTTGGTGAACATAATTCTGTGAGTTATCCATTCCCTTCAATTGTTTTCTTTATTTTAGTAGCATTTTTTTCTTTTAGTTTATTTTTACAATGTCACATAAATGCTTATTGAATATTAAAGGAATAAATGCCAACACTCAGTGTTTAACTTAAAGAATTTCTCCATAGTTGAATCTGTCATGAATTCTTCTAAACTACAGACACATATATTTATGTATGCCTCCATGTTGTCTTTAAGATTGCTGTTCTAAAAAAAAATCTATTATTTCTAAGATAAAACCAATTTCTCTGCTTGTCAAAGGTGTACCTTTGCCATGTGCTGATGTATCTTCCTAGATGCATTTCATACTTCTTTGTTTGTTTTTAGTCATTTTTCAATAGTGTCCAATCCTTCTTGACACATATAAAGTTTTCTTGGAAAAGATACTGGAATGGCATGCCATATTTTTTCCAAGGTTATTTTGCAGATGAGGAAATTGAGGGTAAACACAAAGGTAACATAAGTGGTAAGTGTCTGAGGCTGAATTTAAACTCAGATCCTCCTGACTTTAGGACCAGTGCTCTATGCATTATACCATCTAGCTGCTCACATTTCTTACTACTCTAATTCATTTATTCTTAATTATTCATAATCAACTATTAGGTCACTCCTCCCAAAAATTCTGCATTCTATTTTCCTTCTGAATTGACACAATATGCCTCCCATGACAAAAATGAAATCCCTCCTCAACTTCATCTCTCAAAGTTCTTGTCCGTAAAGCTCATCTCATATGCTACTCTTCTTTTAAGCCTTCACTAACATTTTCCCTTCCTACTTATTCAATTGTTAATAATTTCCTCCCTATTTCAATTTACCTCATATTTACTTTTTTCTATATAGTCTTCATTTCTTCACTAGAGTGAAAGCTCCTTTTGGGCAGGAAATATTTGATTCTTAAACTGATGTGTTTAGAGCCTAGCAGTGCCTAGAACACTAAGTACTTACTAAATATTTAATAGAATAAATTTACTTAATTTTTTAATTGTCCAGGCAACAATATTTATCTGTCAAGATCAATCAATTAACTAATTCATACATATCCATTAAGAAAATCTGGAAAGAATCCAAATTATAAGTATCTCAAAGAGTTAAACAATGGTCTTTTATGGGCATATAAATAGACAACCAAAGGGTATCAAGTAGTTTGTGATCAAGAACTCAGTTAATTGACTTCATTGAGGTAGAACCTAGGTTGAACTTCCATTCTTCCATTTATTACTTAAGTTGCCTTATGCCAAATATTTAACTTCTCTGTTTCATTTTTTTCATCTTTAAAATAAAGAGAAGAATCTTCTAGATTTCCCTCTGTAATTTTATAATACTAAATGTGACCTAAAAATGAAATAATTTGAATTAAATAATAAGAATGAGAGATAATTTCACAATGAAAATAGTTAAAGGAACAGACTAAACACTCCTACTAACAAGAGAAATGACAAAGCATCTTTGAGGGTTCATTTCACACCCATAAAATTGGCAAAGGTGATTAAAAATAGGAAAATTCATCATAGAGTTATATTGTAATAATTTTTACAGGAGTCCATATATTAGACTACACTCCATGCCACATGAAGTAAATGTATGGCAGTGTGAAAAAAAAATAGGATAAGGAATATTCTGAAAAGTGAAGGCAATGGGAAAAAACAAAGGAGCAAGTAGAAAAGAAAGCTGTTACTATATTTCTGTTTAGTGATTGGGTGGGTGCTTTGTGAAATGAAATTTCCTATCAGTAATAATTATATATCATACATCTTTAGCATTTTGTCATTTACAAAGTGTTTTTCACACAATAAAAGTGAGATTTAGAGAATATAAGTATTAATAATAGCCCTATTTCAAATATAAAGAAACTAATTTAAATGACTTGTTCAAAGTCACATAGAGAAAAAGCATTAGAATCTTTTCACTAGCTAAAGAAGGTAAAGTAGGAGAGACTTCAAATCTCCAGGATTTCAGGTCAGTGAGGAAAAAGAAAAAAAGTATTAGGGATAGGAGCACCAAAACAATCACTACCTGAATGAAGGAAGGTCCAGATCAGATATTTATTGTTGTTATTTTATGTCCTTTGTTCTCAAAAAAAAATGTGACATCAAGGAGGTGCCTTAATTAAAATGTGAATTGATTAAGTGAGAGAGGGCTGTTTAAGGTCACCTGCCTCTGTTTCCCCTCTAGAGCCAGCTGGGTCCAGTGGCCAGATAAAGATCAGGACACCTGGAGATGGCCCTGATACAATGGGAGACCTTGGCTTTTTTAAGCTAAAGTCTTCATCAAATCTCAGTTTGAGTGAGAGTGCACCCATTCAGTGATTTAGATTAAGTAGAATTAAAGCAAGGACTTTCTTCTTTCACCTAGTCCAAAAAAATCTAAATAAATGAATTAATGAATCTGGGAGGTGAAAACCCTCAGACTTTCTGGCCAAAGCAGAAATGTTTGCTATTTACATTCAATCTGAATGAGTCAGGACACAAAGAATGACAAAGTGGGGCTTGGCTTAGGATGTGTTTGTGGCCAATGAGAATCACATTGGTTTTGGTTGAGGTATGCTCCTTAAGAAAGAAATCTACCCAGTAAACTCCAAGATATCTTTGGAGGGTTCAAGGATACAAAAGAGAAAAAAAAGTTTTTAAGAGCTTCTGTAGGTAAGGTTATTATTATTATATTAAAGACAGGAAGAAAAGAGGGAAGGAGGGAAAAAGAAATGAAAGGAGGGAAGGAAGAAAGGAATAAAAGGAGACAAGGAAGGAAGGAAGCAAGGAAGGCAGACAATTCCAGTTTGTGGGTCAGCTTTACGCACAGAGGTTGTTGTTTGTCCTTTATTCTCAAAGAGGACCATGTCATCAAGGAAGTGATGCCATGACACACAAGTGAATTGGATTTAAGTGAGGGAGGACTGTGCAAGGTCACCTGCCTCACTTTTCCCTCCAAAGTCATTTAGGTCCAGTGGTCAGATATAGATCAGGATGATGGAGATGACTCTGATACATTGGAAGACTTTGACCTTTTAAAGCCAAGGTTTTCAACAGGTCTCAATTTAACTGAGGCTGTACACATTCAGTGATTAAGGCTGGGTTTCCAGGCAGAGAGGCAGAGACAGATTTTAACATCACTATAGAGAAAATTGGATGTTGTAACACTGTGACCTAGTTTTTTCAGTCCTTTGGAGGAGGACTAATGGGGCCAGACAAATCTAGTTAAACTCACTAAAGGAAAGTGCTTAACATCTAGAGTTAGCAAAGCAATTAGAGAGCAACTATTCCAACCCCTTCATTTTCCAGATAAGAAAACTGAGATACAGAAAGGGACTGTGAATTGCATAAGATATTTTGACCTTAAAGGTCAAAATTAAATGCATTATTTAGTTGTGATTATAAGTTAAAGGTTAAAAGACACCATCTTTTCTGATGTCCTGCACAGCAAAATAGTAGGGAAGGATACTTCCCCAGTGATTCTTATGGAATCGTTGGGAAAATCAAATGTGATGAGCATTGACATATAATTTCTGCGACTCACTTCTCACAGAAATAGTACAATAATTATACAAGATTTGCAATTCATACTCTATTCAAAAACATCTATATCAAAAATATATTATTACCCATTAAATATTTAAGAGTTATTTGAAAGATTTTTAAGTACTTAGCAAATGCAATGGATGATTATTAAGGCTTTCTGAAAGCATTCAGTCAGCAAGCATTTATTAAATACTTAGGATATACTAGCCACTATGCTAAGCAGGGAGAACAGAAATAGAAGCAAAAAGTAAATGAACCCCTGCTCTCAAGGAGATTATTATAATGGGGAATGTTTTTCATTAATCATAGCAATTTTTGATTTGTCCTTTATAATCTATCTTAACTACAGTCATATCCACACCAGAAAAGTATAAAAATTAAGTTAAAAATAGTATAGAAAAAAGCCATTTTCTCTTTATGGGGAATAAGTTGGCAGGGATGTACATGCATGCATACATACACACATGGATATATACCTAAATGATATAGATATATGTAGGCATGTATGTAATAAATAATATATATATGTGAATATTATATAATATGTGTTGTATATATTATACGTGTGTATATAAGAGAAAAAGAGAAACTAATACCAATAAACAGATATAGACAGATTCAGCGAGAGAAGGTAAACATCCCCTGCTCAAAGAACTTCCTGAAACATCTTTCACCTGATAAGGAATGTCTTTCTGGTCTTCTAATTCCTACTTCAGACAATATTAAATTCCTCAAAATTAAGGCTATGTCTTTCTAAATCTAGTTCTAGTCTACTTTTCCACACTTATTTCATATAATTTCTCTTTATAGTCTCTATAACCCAGCAAAAATGAAATACCAATTTGTCATTCTCTGATCTCATATTGTTTTAATTCTGGAGATTTGCAGGTTATATGTGATACCTAGAATTAACTCCCACCAAATCTCAACTCATACAAATCTTTTTTTTTTTTCATCATCAAGGATCATTCTAAATCCCTTATAGACTATGATGGATTGCCTAAACTTATTGGTCAGAAATTATTCTCTTCCTCAGCTTCAGCCATAACCCTGAATGACCTCTTCCATTCACTTATTATGTTCTAAGTATTATAATTAATTTTGTATATCATAAGTTCCTATCATATATAAATTAATTAAAGGATAAATTGCATTTCATTTTATTTTTTTTATTTTCCCAAATACCTTTCAGCTATTAGAGGTTTAATAAATATTTATTGTTGAATAGAAATAAAGGAAAGGAAGGAAAAAGGATAAAAATAAAAGAGGGAAAAGAGAATGAAAATGAGGAGAAAAAGTAAGAAGAAGAAGAAAAGAGAAGAAAAGGGAAGAAAAAAAGGAAGAGGTGAAGAGAAGATAGAGGAAAATAAGAAAATGGAAGAAGAGAAAAAGGAGAGAAAGAAATAGAGGAAGAAAAGTGGATCGATAAAAGAGAGAACTAATGAGAAAGATGAGGTAAAAGAGAAAGGGAGAAAGAGTGAGAACAGGAAAAGTGGGAGTAGGGAAAGGGAGAAAAAGAAAAACAAAGAGGAGGAGGGAAAATCAGAAGAGTGGAGAAAAAAGGGGAGAGAAAAAGAAGGAGATAGAAAGAAGAAGAGAGGAGAAGAGATAGGTAAAAATAAATTAGGAGAGAGAAGAAAGAGAATGAAGGAATTGATACTTTTACTCTGCAGTAGAAAAGATGGTAGACATTGAGACAGTGACTGTAATTTTAGCAAGTTAAAGCATTCCGGAGAGGTCTTCCTTGACAACGTGGATTTTGAATAGGTTGTAATCTTTTTTTCAAAAGGAATGCAGTAATGACCTAGAAAGTCATTAGCAAATGCCTAGTAAGCAGTTTTGCACATATAACATGTGCTGATGAGGATATATCAAACTATATTTAGTCACTAAAAAGAGCTCCACTGTTCTTAAAAAGTTAATGTGTATTACAATTGGGCCTTGAAGTACAATGATGGAAACTCACAGTGTAGGAGGTAGATAAAACACAAATACAGATGACTATAGTATACAACATATTGTGACAAATGAATGAGAGAAATACACATTAAATTAACTTGGGAAGTCCAAGGCAGAAAGTCATTAATGAAGAGGAAAGCAAACAAGGTTTCATGGGGAAAATTACATTTTAGGAGACCTTGAAAATATCAGTAGGAATATAGTGACAAAATTTGGGGGGAGAGGGAAATAATTGAAGGAATATGGGATAGTCTATTTGAAAGTATGAGGACCCAGCATGTACTTAGAGAAGAAAAAGCTTTTGGGATTGACTAGAACACAGAGTGCACAATGAAATGACTGGAAAAAGTAGGATGGCACTAGGTTTTGGAGAGCCTTTAAGCAAAAAGTGTTTAAATGTTAAGATATATAGATCTAATTAGTTAGTTTTGCCAGAGAGAAAAGGTCAGGCCTATGAGAAAAAAAAATCACTCTGGCATTGAGATAAAAAATAGATTGTCAGGAAGAAATATTGAAGTGCAAGATTTCTTAGCTGTTTTCAATAATCTGAGATAAAAAAGAGAGAGAGCAAGAACTAGACAGACAGACTGAGACAAGGACAGACAGAGAAAGACAGACAGAGAGAACTGGTGATAATTGGTTAAAGTTTGCACATTGGCATTAGTCTACAATGGAAATATAAACTTAGATGGATAGATGGAAGAGGGAACAGATTTAAGTTTTCTAGATTGAGTTTCTAGACTTGCTTGTTGACTTTCTGGGTTTTGCCACCATACCTGTGTCTATTTCACACTGGAAGGGCATCCTATGCCCTTTCCCTATGAGTTCATTGTTTTCATTTTGATAAAATATACAGATCTCCCATAATTTACTTTTTCCCAAAATCTTCTCCTAATTTTCTAGACTGCCACTATGTTCTCATGTGAGTTCCATTTGCTTTTCAGCTCTCTTTTATGTGTTATCTTCCCCCATTAGAAGAAAGCTCCTTAAGTATAGGGATTATCTTCTAATCCAATAAATCAATCCCATAAACATGTATTAAGACACTCTGCTAAATGTTAAGGATACAGTTAACAAAAAGATAGTTCTTGCCTTTAAGGAGCTTACAATCAATTTCTTTATTTTTGTGTTTCTATTTACACTATTTAGCACAGTGCCTGGTACATATATAGTAGTTAGTATAGATTTGTTGACTTAGTATTCAAGCTGAAATAAAAACTATAAGACTTTCAGTGAACTAAAAATGCATTGTCTGAATTTAAGGGGAGACAACTGAATAGCCAAGCAACGGCAAAAGCTAATTTATATTCACATTGGTGACAAACAGAAATGAAAATCAATGTGCCTTTTTCCCAGTCACATTAAGGAAATTAGTAGTGGCTTTGTAACTTTTATTTTGAATGTTTCAAACATGGGGATTTATTTTCTAGTACTCAATAGCAAATTGCTTTTTCTACACATGGTATGGTTGTGAAGTAAAGCCATGCTTTTCTTTGTCTTTTGTGTTATTAGGGCTGAATATCTACTTGAATGTTTGAATGCAAAAAACGAAATAGAAAATGGCATTCAGTGGAAGCATCACTCAGAATGGCACATGATCCAAGAAAAAAAAACTAAATATTTAATCATTTAGTTTACCAACAGTTATTTTTGGTCAAAGATGACAAACTCACTGAGAGGTTTTAGAATAAATTATGAGAAAGTTCTTTAAAGGAAGAACAGGTGAGAAGAATTATTAAAAAGGACTAAATGTAATTTGGACTAAAGACCTTATATAATTTCATCACATCCTTTTCTGACTTTAAAAATATGTGCATAATTAGATATTAGAGATAACTGTGCTTAATGGCCCTTTGATTAATAATGTCAAATGAAGTGTAAAACAGAAAGTTATCTTGTAAAAGTTTCTTTTTGCCTCTGTCATGGAAGAGTTCTATCAGAAACTTCAAATTGAAAAGCGTTTCTCAATAGATGTGATATCTTCCAGATTTTTTTTTTACAGATGGCATTGTGTTAATTGAATCAAGTTTAAAACCTCTTAATAGAGTTCTATAATCAAATCAAATAGTTGTGTTTAACTATCCAAATAAGAAAATTAAAAATTAAAGTAGGTAAAAAAAATATATGTCTAAAAATGGGGATTATTATGAGGAACAAATGAAGCAATATTTGAAGCAGCATCTGGCACATAGTAGGCATTATATTAATGCTCATAATCTCCCCTCACTAGACTGCAACATATTTCCAATGAAGAATTTCAAACTATTAAAAATATATAAAATATCAAGTAAGAGCTGTGCTATCAGACTATAGCATGACCCAGTCATGGAATGATCATTGTATCCTAGGATCATATATTTAGTACTGGGAAGGACCTAAGAATGTATCAAGTCAAAGCACATAAATTTACAAAGGTGGAAACCAAGGCTCAGAAATTTTAAGTGGCTTATTCATGTTCACATAACTAGTGAATGCCTGAGGTCAACGCTGAACCCTGTTCTTCATAATTCCAAATCCAGCACTCTATTTACAACTGCCTAATTTTCAAAAGATAATGAATAACAAAATAGTAGCATGTGTAACCTATTGATTGCAACACATTATCAAAAGATATACAGAAAATGTCTTTTATCTTTTAGGTAGACTTCCTTATAGAAATTTCTGGAAGAACAGGGCCGGATTTGCACAAGATAAGATCGTTTGAGTTGCCTAAACTGTTGAAATTAAAATATTATCTGTGAGAAAAAGAAGTCATCCAGGAAAAGAAAATGACAATGTTGGAGGGTATGTGGGAAAACAGGGACATTAAAGCATTGTTGGTGGAGTTGGGAACAGCTCCAACCATTCTGGAGAGCAATTTGGAACTATGGCTATAATGGCTATAAAACTGTGCATGCCTTTGATCCAGCAATCTTACTATTGGGCTTATATCCCAAAGAGATCTTAAAGGAGGGAAAGGGACACACATGTGCAAAAATGTTTGTGGCAGCTCTGTTTGTAGTGGCTAGAAACTGGAAAATGAATGGATGCCCATCAATTGGAGAATGGTTGAATAAGTTTGGGTATACGAATGTTATGGAATATTATTTTTCTGTAAGAAACTATCAGCAGGATGATTTTAGAGAGATTTACATGAACTGATGATAAGTGAAATGAGCAGAACCAGGAGATCATTGTACATGGCAATAGCAAAATTATATGAGGATCAATTTTGATAGATGTGCCTCTTATAAACAATGAGATGATTGAGGCCAGTTTCAATGATCTTGTGATAAAGATAGCATCTGTACTCAGAGAGAGGACTGTGGGGACTGAGTGTGGATCATAACATAACATTTTCACTTTTTTTGTTGTTGTTTGCTTGAATTTTATTTTCTTTCTCATTTTTCTTCCTTTTTGATCATATTTTTCTTGTGCAGCAAGATAATTGTATAAATATGTATGCCTATATTCAATTTACATATATTTTACCTTGTTTAATATATATTGGATTACTTCCCATCTAGGGGAGAGAGTGGGGTTGGGGGGAAAATTAGAGCACAAGGTTTTGCAAGGTCTATGTTGAAAAATTAGTTTTGCATCTGTTTTGAAACTAGAAAGTTTCAATAAAAAAGAACAAAAAGAAAAACAAGTCATCAAAGTATCAAATATGTTGATAAAGCGGGCCATCAACAAACAAAACAAAAAATAGTCACTATTTGGAAGAACTAGACTCTTCTGAGTCTGCTTTATAATAAAAAGTACACTAGCATATGAGTCAAATTACAAGGGGTCAAATCTCAGCAAATAATGAGATATAAAAGCTAACCTCAAGAAGTATACCTCTGAAAAAAATTCATCTGCAAAACTAAATTGAGAGTCAGAATATGTCTCTGAATCTTGGTCTAGTTACTTTGCTATTTTGTGACCTTGATCTTGGACATTTTTTTAAAAACACTTAGGGTCTTGGTTTCTTGATCTGTAAAATTCAAAAAAAAAAAAAAAAAGTTTGGTAATTTGCTACTTTGTGCAAGGCACCGGAATACAAAAACAAAAAAATAAACAAACAAGAAAAAGAATCCTTCAAGGAAATCACATTCTATTGAAGAATATAACATAGAGACATAATATCTAGTGTAATTGGAATTAAATGGAATTAAAATGATTGGAAAGGAAAAGGAACACTTCATTTTTGGAATAAGAGGGACAAAAATGTTTGATAAAAGTCATAGCATCATAGGAGTTAGAGTTGGAAAGGATCTCAGATATAATTTAGTTGAATTGCCTCATTTTATAAATAGGTAGATTCAAATAAACATATGATTTCTTTTAAGTCATAGAGTCAAGAATTGAAACCAGGTTCTCTGATTAAAAAATAGAAGAATCAACTACATCTTCCTTTCATAGTAGCAAAGGATTCTAGGATGGTAGCTACTGTATTGTTGAAAAAGTTTAGCTTAAGGTCTGTACAGATGAGGAGACAAATGAAGATAAAATTGTGCTGATAAACTGAGAGAATATAGAAGGCTACAGAATGTCTTGATAAAGAAAAAATACAATCATTATCATCCTAAATGTATACATCATAGGGAGAAAAAAATTGCAACTAGAAAAGAAATAGATAAAATCCAATTTGATTTATCAACAGTGGTAAAGAGGAAAAATGATTTTTAAAAAGAAAAAAGCAAGCTTATTTTTTTCTCATTTCTAAATATAGACAAAAATAAAGTTTTCTATTTCAACATTAGAAGCAGTTCAATTACTCATACCATATGCCAGCAAAAAGATGTCCTCTTTCTCTAATCTAAACAAAGCTTCATTAACTCTAAAGTAGATTTGTGTTAAGTCCAAAAGAAGGATTTCTCTGACTTATCTAAGGACCAGAGTTGAAATATGAGACACATGATTTAAAAGAAGGCTTCAATTTAGGTGGCCTACAGATAAGAAGCTTCATTCTTAACCATAATCAATCACTTCCATGGTGGCATGCTAAGCACCCAGAACAGAAAAAGCAAACAAGTCAAGGACTGGGAAACTGGGATCTGCTAGAATGAGATGACATGGTTTCTATGTTGTAGCAGCTCTACTCTAAGGAAAGCATGATGATATACCTAACATGGTAATAAAAATTAAATGTCCATTTAATTTTCATGGAAAATGATCTATAAATTTAACCTATTCAGTTTTAGCCAGAATAGATATTTTATACTTAAGATGTCTCTTGGTTCATCATTGTACGGACTCCCACTGACAATGTAAATATTAACTCTTCTATGACAGAAAGATACATGGATTATTTATTTGTTATTCCTCATAGACATCTATGCATGATAGATAGAGCACAGGATTTGGAATCAAGAAGCACAGTATTCAAATATTGCCTCAAATATTTACTAGTTGCAATTTTGTGCAAATCACATTACATTTATAAAGAGAGGGAATTGGTCTTTACAATCTCTAGGATCCCTCCTAGATCAATATTTTGGAACCTTGCTAGGTTTTTTGGAATCTTGCTAGGTTTTTGGTTATAGAATCACAACACCAGCCTTAGTGAGAAAAGGATATTAACTGTTATCATCAAATGACAAGTCTATTCTAACCTCTGAACTTTGTAGACGAAGAAATTGAAGTCTAAAAAAATTGACTAACTTCCTCAAGGGAGTCAGATAGTAATCTGCTAGAGATTAAAGCAAAGGGATAGAAAAATTGTGCTCTAGAAGCAGCTTTGACTCTATCTAGCTATTTAACATCAGGAAAAATCTCATAATCTCTCTGAGTTTACATCCTCATCAGCAAAACATGGGTGAAGGTGGGAGCAAAGGTTATGTGAGATGACATCTTAAGTTATTTCAAGCTCCAACATTTTATGTTAGCTTTAGGAATAAAAATGCACAATCTATCAAAATTTAGGAAGATCTGCAAGTAAATCAGTTAAGAAAATGTTAATTTCAGTGACTGACAAACCATTAAATTAGTAAGGAAAGTTCTTTTAGAACAGAAATGCAATATTAAATTGTGCTTCTGACCTATATATATATATATATATTTTTTTTTTTCAATTTTTACTTCAGATACTAATCACATATAATGTTAAAGATGACCTCCAAATGAACAAATAGTTTAATGTCAATTAGTTATTATTTTTAAGTTCACAAAATGCTTATTAAATATGTCATATGTAAGACATGCAGGGTTTAAATTTTTTTCTTTTGCTCTTTTCTATCTAAGTGATCATCAAATTTGTTTCTTTGAATAGTATATTATTATTTGTAACAAACTAATATGTACCCTAAAAAACTAAGTTTTTACAAAATTTTGTAGCTCTAGAAATAAAAGAGAAAGTATATTATGGATGAGAAATTAAACATATATCTAGTTTCTTTTGATATTTTAAAACAAGAATGAGGAAATTCAATCTATTGTTCATAGATGTATGTGGTAGTTTTAGAGAGTTATGCAGAGACTGACATTTTGTATCTTAATACATACTCAAAAAACTTAAAACAGTGAGATAATTTTTTTTTTCATTTTGGAAAAAAATATTTTCATTAGGCAAATCTATATGATCTTGGGCAGGTCATTTCATTCCTCAAGTCTCTGTTTTCTCATTTACAAGTAGAGAAGGGAAGATGGACTGGATTTCTAAACTCCTTTCTAACTCTTATGGAAGAGGGTAGGTCAAAGATGGGCAACCAAGGGGTTAAGGAAAGAGGGGAGAAAAACAAATAATTTATCAAGTTTGTTCAAGTCATGAACATATTAATTATCAAAGTATTCATTGTGAAGAGGAATGAAAAAATATGTAGAAAAATTTTTATTTGAAAACTGTTAAGACCCTACTAGGTGTCAGATGCTGGGATTAAAAAAAATATAAAAACTGAAACAGGTCTAGACCTTAAAGAAATTACATTCTACAGAAGAAAGCGGGAATTCATAAATGCACATATTTTTGAAAAATGCAGAATATGAAGAATTAAATATAAAGTCACCTCAGTTGAGGGAGACCTCTAATAATTGAGAACAATAGGAAAGGCCCACTACTGTAGTAGATCATACTTGAGCTAAATTTTGAAGATTAGTAGGGATTCCAGATAGGTGTCATTTTGGTGTAATTGAGGAAAAAATTCATTCCATAATGCCTTTCGAACTCTGACTTTTAAAACTCTTCAAAGCTGACTGTGACCTGCTTTTTGAGACTCATTATATATTAACTTCCTTCCCACAATCTATAATCTAGACAAATAGGCCTCCCATAAGGTACTTCTCACAACTCCATGTTTTCCTGCAAGGGCATATGTCTTTTCCTAGAATTCACTCTTTCAGTCTCACAGAATTCTTGACTTCCTTTAAGTCACATCTCACACATGGCATTCTACATAAAACTTTTGTTGATACACTTCCCACAAATTATTGGTGCTCTCTATTTAAATTGTCTTGTGATTATTTGGTATTTATTCTATACACACACACACACAAATCTTAAAAACTCAAAGCTTAAAATTTCACTAAGACTTTTGGGACATCCTCTATATTTTTATGTCTCCATATTTGTCTCCAGAAGGAGAATATAATCTCCTTGAGAGCAAGGACTATTTTGTTTATTTCTTTATTTTTGTATCCCAGTACCTAATACATGATCCAGTACTAACTTAGTAAAAGTTTGGTGAGTGATTGGTTTTTGGTTGAAAAGTAAGGGAATCAGAGAGGAGACTAATGGGAAATAAAATCATATGGAGTATATGCTAAACAGATAACTTTGTATTTTATCCTAGATACAATAGGGAACTACTGAAAATTATTGAATAGGAAAGTGAAATACAACAGTATTTTGTGAAGATTCTTTGGACACCTATATGGATACTAGACTGGAAAAGGAGAGATTGGAAGCAGGCAGGCTAATTGGGGGCTACTGAAGTGACCATGATAAAAGGTGAAGAAGCCCAGATTTACTTTAGTAGGCATATCAGTTCAATTAATTGATGTTGTGGGAAGAACAACGGCTTTGAAATCAAAACTAGATCCATATTCTGGCTCTGTTCCTTGTGGAATAATAAAAAAGTAACTTCTATCTGTTACTATCAGTTACTGAGTATCTCTGCCTCAATGTCCCATAAGTATTTCAACAAAATTCATTATTCTTTCCCTCTACCCTGACTCCAAACCATCTTCTAATTTTCCTATTTCTATCAAGAACTTAACTATCTTTTCATCTCAAAATTTTATATCATCTTCTTTCTTCTTCAGATCTCTGTTCTCCCCATATATCAAATATTCTCTATTACAAAGTTTTATTGATTGTAAATCTATTACATCTCTTTTATTCTCTCCTTTTAATTCATTTAAAGTCCAACAGGGATAGATTTTCTCTCCTATTTCAAGTCTTTATTGCTTTCTAACTAGACTATTGCAAGTGACTTCTAATTAGTCTCTGTGCTTCCAGTCTCTTTATCTTCCTAATTCATCTTCCTCATATGTCAAAAAGATATTTCTAACCATAGATTAATCCCTTCCTCAAGAAACTTTCTATTTCCTCAAGGAAAAAAGACAAATTTCTTCATTTTGAATGAAAATATTCTCCCTTTCTTTCCATGCACATTACCTATCTCCTAGTACATTCTAACAAAATGGGCCTTCTTGATGACACATATGCGTGGAAGTCCAGTTCTAGCCCCTTTTTCAAGACTTTTCAGGTGAGGAATAGTTTTTCTTCTCACCGCAACCCTCACTACAAGACCTATCAAGATGAACCCATCAAGGTTAGCCCTAAGTGTTTCCTCTTACAAGGGACTATTTTTAATTGTCTCCATTGTTAATCATCTACCCCTAAATTGTTTTGTATTTATTTGGAATGCACTTTTCATTTATTGCTCTATGTGCATGCCATATCCCACAGTGAAATGTATACTATCCTTACTATACCGCTTACCTGCATGGTCCCTGACATATGCCAATTACTTAATAAATATTTGTTCATCTAAATTGAAACAAAAGGTTTCCTTTCCATGCTACATTCTATAATCTTCTAATTAAATTTCCACCTCCTATAATAACAATGCAGTATTGTAGATAAAGATAATCTCAACAGTATTGTCATCCTCCACTTTCCCTAATACTGATTAGCTCCCTTCTTTGAATCTATCTACCTATACAATAGTAATTTACTTTAAAAAATTGTTTCTAAAAAGTTCATTGTAAGTCAATTTGGGTAATGTCGAATCATAGTGTCCCTTATTATACTAAGATTCCAGAAACACTTTATTTGATTGATCTTCAATTGACAGGTGGCTCTTAAATTGCTTTTAACTTTCTCTGTCAATTAGCTAATGATGTGTAAACACAAAGATGGAGAGGAGTTCCTATCTAAAAGCCAAGAAAAGCTAAGAACTCCTTGTCAATGCAAAATAACTATCTAAAATATCTTGTTTCTCTTTCTCTTGCTCCCTCATTCTCTTACTCCCTTCTGCCTTCTCCCCCTCTCCTTCCCTCCTTCTCTCTGTCCCTCCTTCCCTTTCTCTCCCTCTGCCTCTCTGTCTCTCCCCCCTGCTTTCTTCCCCCTTCTTTTTGTCTCTCCTATCATTCAGTGTCTCCCTTCCCCTCCCACCCCTGATACTGTATTGTACAGAGAGTGGAGTAGTAAAATTCTCCCTATTAAACTGAAAGCTTTTTGAGGCTATAAATCATGTTTTATTCTTCTCTAAGCTGAATCATCAATAATAGCTAGTACAAAGTTTGGCACAAAGTAGACACAACATATGAAATTACATAAATGATTCATTAAAATATACAAATACAAGTATTAATATAAGGTACAAGTGTGACAGTTGTTACAGAAAGAAAGTAGAGCAGGATCACAGAAAAATTCAAGGAGGAAGTGGCATTTGAGATAGAGGTTATTGGCTACATAAATTGTGGTATATGAATGTTATGGAATATTATTGTTCTGTAAGAAATGACCAGCAGGGTGAATACAGAAAGGATTGGAGAGTCTTACATGAACTGATGCTGAGTGAAATGACCAGAACCAGGGGATCATTATACACTTCAACAACAATACTTATGAGGATCAATTCTGATGGAAATGGCTATTTTCAACAATGAGAGGATCCAAATCAGTTCCAATAGATCAGTAATGAACAGAACCGGCTACACCCAGCATAAGAACACTGGGAAATGAGTGTGGACCACAACATAGCATTTACACTCTTTTTGTTATTGTCTGCTTGCTTTTTTAGTTTTCTTCCCAGGTTATTTTTATCTTCTTTTCTAAATAATATTTTTTTTGCCTGTGTAGCAAGACAAATATCTTGCTAAATATAAATATATAAATATAAATAATAAATATGTATATATATATATATATATATATATTTATGTATGTATGTATATATATATATATATATATATATGTATTTAACATATACATTAACAGATTTAACAAGTATGGGAATACCTGCCATTTAGGAGAGGGGGTGAGGGGAAGGAGGGGAAAAGTTGGAACAGAATTTTTTGCAAAGGTCAATGTTGAAAAATTACCCATGCTTATGTTTTTTTCAATAAGAAGCTATACTAATTTTTTTAAAGAGATAGAGGTTGTTAAAAGAAGGATATGAATTCAACAAAGATTTGGAGGTACTTCTAAAAGGATAGAACTATATGCCATAAAGAGCTATGAAATTGAAATAAGATATAATCTTTGTCCTTAAGGAGCTTGCAGTATGTCACTGGGTTTCTCTGTTTCTGTCTGTCTCACTGTTTCCCTTTATTTCTGCCACAGGTAGGTAATAAAAGATGTATATAAATTGGTAGAATACAAAATAAAGTGATGTAATAAATTTTTAAATAAAAACATAATTTAACAGGTTGTTATATTTACTCTGTCTTGATCAGATCATGATTGTGTATTGTGTTCAGTTCTTAGAACTGAATTTTAAAAAGGACATTGGTAGTGGAGAACATTCAGAGAAAAGCAAGCAAAGTGATGAAAGTTTTCTTGTATCATAACCCAAAAAGATCAGATCTAAGGGAGCTAAGACATTTGGCCTGAGTAAGAAAAATATAAGCAAAGTGATATTGTGACTGTCTTTGAACATGTAAAGCTCTGTCACTTGGAAGAGGGATAGATTTTCTCTGCTTCACCTTAAAGGGCATAATTAGGAATAATGGAAAGTTGCAAAAAGAAACTTAGACTCCATGTAAGGACAAATTTCCTAACAATCTTATTTATTGAAAAGTTAAATGGGCTACTTTCAAAGCTAGGAGGTCCTGCCTCACTGGAGGTCTTCAAACAAAGCAGGAGGAGAACTAATTTGTGAGGAATGTGTTTAACTACACATCAAGATGGGATTCTTACTCAAGTTTGGGTTTAACTATGTGACCACAATGGTCCTTCAAGTTCCTAGATCCCATGACAATGTCAAAAGAAGACAAAACTAGTTATCATTGGATCCATGTAGTAAAAAAATCCTATAAATTTTATCATTGTGAGATAAGTTTAGTTCAAAAAGTTCACCTTATTGGTCACGAGAAGAGTCACATCTTAACAACAACATAATAATAATGACATTTATATAGAGTTTTTAGGTTTGTAAAATACTTTACAAATTTAATTCTCACAACAACACAGGAAGATAGCTTCTATTATTGTCCACACTTTACAAATAAGAAAACTCAAGCAGGCAGTGGTTAAATGACTTTCCCAGACTCACGCATCCAAGCTGGATTTGACCTCCTGACTTTGGGATTCCAAATCTATCTCTCTATTCATTGTATCAGATCTATCATACTAAATGGCTCAGAAGGGAAAATCCCTACAAATATAATTAGTGTGACAAAGGAAAAATGTCTGAAATATTCATAAGGCAAAAAACTGTTTAGGGTAAGTGTGGAAAACAATCCCGCCACCACTCATTTTTTTTTTATTAAACGAATTTCAGAAAATCCTAGTACTTGCTGCATAAAAGAGGCAAGAAACAAAATCATTTTCAAATTCATAGAAATAAGGAAAACTACTTATGACAATAGGATTAGGGAAAGTTTCCTAAAAGGAAAAAACTTTTCAACATTCTTGAAGAAAAGGCAGTATTTCAAGAAGTAGAGGTGAAGAGGAGGGCATTTTAAATTTAGCA
This sequence comes from Sarcophilus harrisii, assembly GCF_902635505.1. Lineage (NCBI taxonomy): Eukaryota > Metazoa > Chordata > Mammalia > Dasyuromorphia > Dasyuridae > Sarcophilus > Sarcophilus harrisii. The sequence goes on along the minus strand of NC_045427.1, from coordinate 187,093,968 downwards.
CCTGGAACAGATAAGCAAAGGTCTAAAGGCAAGAAATCAGGGCATGATAAATAATGCTGTCCCTGGAACACAGAATAACTGAACAGGAATAATATAAAATATGGTATCAATGAAAGATTAAATCTAGAATGTGAAGACCTTTGTAAATCAGAAGGAAGTTTCAACTTTGCTGATAATGGGAAGTCACTGAATTGGTGTCTTTAACTAGGTCTCTTATCATTAGGTATATGCTGTACAACATGTGTGCTGCCCATCTGTTAGGCCTTACTCTCACTACATGATCAGTTCATCCTTTCTTCCAGTCATACATCTCTTTAATAGCTTTCTTGCCATTCTTAAGTACAATTTGTAGTTGGTAATAAGCAATAGCATACATTCACCTACTGTGCAACTCTTAATGCCCTTTGAATGACCTAAAAATGCTCAAATACAGTCTAACTTTTTCTCTTCCTCCCAATTCATTGTGGATTCAGTTCTATTCCTTAATATAGATATACCACTAATCAAATCTGGTAATATTTATGTGATGTTTGCAAAGAGTATCTAAAAATTACTGCCAAAATTATGGGATTTTAAGCTAGAAGTTGAAGGTCTAAGTGTTATAGCTTGAGTTTTCATTATTGCCCATTCAATGTCCAGAATTTAAAGGGAAATATATATGACATGAGAAATGAACAGTTGTTGGAGAATAGCTGAACAAATTATGGTGTATGAATGTTATGGAATATTATTATACTAACAGAAATGATTAGCAGGATGATTTTGAAAAGAGCTGGAGACACTTAAATGAACTAATGCTAAATGAAATGAGTAGAACCAGGAGATCAGTGTACACGGCAATAAAAATATTATATGACAATCAATTCTACGAGAGGCCAGTTCCAATGATCTTGTGATAAAGACAGCCATCTATACTCATAAAGAGGATTGTGGTAACTGAGTGTCAATTACAACATACCATTTTCACTCTTTTTGTTGTTGTTCATTGACATTTTGTTTTCTTTCTCATTTTTTTCTTTTTGATCTGATTTTTCTCGTGCAGAAAGATTATTGTGTGTATATATATATATATATATATATATAGTATTTTACATATATTTTAACATGTTTAATATTTATTGGATTACTTGCCATCTACAGGAGGGTTTGGGGAAAGAGGAAAATTTAGAATACAAGGTTTTGTAAAGGTCAATACTGAAAAATTATTTATGCATATTTTGAAAATAAAAAATTTTAATTTAAAAAAGAAAAATGCACAGTTGACTAAGAACATGATACAAAAAATGTGATTTGGCTTTGTGAATTATGGGATGATAGGCACCTGGTCAGGGATAGAGTGAATCCAACAATGCCTGAAAAGGTCATGTTTGACTGGACATGGTGACGCACACCATGCTACTGGGGAGGTTGCTAAAGGATTGTTTGAGTTCAGAGTTCAAAACTACAGTAAGCCAAAGCTGATTAGGTCTTATATCAAACACCAATATGTAAAATCACAGGGATTGAAAAGGACATTCAACTGCCTCAAGAGGAATTAATTGGCACAGGAAATAAACTGAGTAGGTCAGTATTCTCAAGCTGATCATTAGTGGATTCAGATTTGTGGTTGGATTATTCCACAAATCCACCAACAATGCATTAGAGTACTTATTTTCCCACATCCTCTCCAATATTCATTATTATTTTTTTTTCCTTTCATCATACTCAATCTGATAGGGGTGATGTATAAATTTAATTTACATTTCTCTGATCAACAGTGATATGGAGCATTTTTTCATATGAGTGTAGTTGGCTTTTGGCATCTGAAAATTGCCCATTGATATTTTTTAGCCATTTATCAAGTGGAGAATTTGTATTTTTATAAATTTGACACAGCTCTTTATATATTTTAGAAATGAGACCTTTATCAGAAATGCTGGCTATAAACAATTCTCCCAACTTTTACTGCCTAAAATATATTGTAGGATTAGAACACTGATTTTAGTTTCATAAAATTATATTTAATAAAACTACATGAAAAGCCTCATAATTGATATTAAAAATCTGACTTTCCAAATTAAATGACAATTTGGTGGGAAAATTTGATTAGGGTTTTAGTGAACTGCAAGCTCATTATGAATCACTATTGTAATGTCAGGAAACAGAGTCAAATTTTTGCTATATTAAGAGAGATTATATCCAGAAATTAGAAGTGTTTTTTCTATATTTTATCTTAGTTAAATCACGTCTCAAGTATGGTGATCTGTTTTTGAAAGACATATTAAATAATAAATATCTGGAAGAAGATAACCAGAATGTTCATAGTCTCAAAATCATGGCATGTGAGGACTGGTTAAAGAAACTGAGGAGATTTAGCTTGGAGAAGAAAATTGTCAGGGAAGAAATGGGAGAAGTGGTCAAATATTTGAAGGAGCAGCTAAGTGAATTCAATGGATTGAATGTGTGGCCTTGAGTATGGAAGAGTCATCTCCCTAAATTCAAATCTGACCTTTGATACAATTTAACTGTGACTCTGGGTAAGTCTCTATTTGACTCAATTTCCTTAACTGTGAAATTAACTGGAAAAAGAAGTAGAAAACCCTTCCAATATGTTTGCCTAAATAAATAAAAGAAAGAAAATAGCAATTTAAAAATAAGATATGACATCGGGCAAACTTAAAACAACTGAACAACAATAATATGTAGAAAAGAGAATTTTTATTGTTCCTTCATTCAGTCATGTCTGATCCTTTGTGACTCTATTTGGGATTTTCTTCTCCTAGATACTGGAGTATTTTGACATTTCTTTCTCCAGTGGATTAAGGCAAAGTTTAACTTATTTGCAAAGATCACAAAACTCATGAGTGTCTGAAATCAGACTTAAATACCAGGTCTTCCTGACTCCCGGTTCAATGCTCTATCCATTGAGCTACCTAGTTGACTTGGAAAGAGGACAGAAATTATTTTATTTGTCAAGAAGGCAGAAGCAAGAGAACCAGGTGAAAATTACAAGAGGGAGAATTTTGGTTTGCAATTCAGAAGAAAAACACACTAAAGAACAATAAGCTGTCTCAGGAAGTAGCAAATTCCATCTCATTTGAGGAATTCAGGCAAACATGAGATTATAGCTTGTCAAATATGTTAGATTAAGATTCTTTTTTGTTTTCTGTTTAACTAGGTAGCTTCACAGGTCCTTCTTACCTTATTCATACTTATTGAAAAACTGCAAAGACCCATCTCCTTGTAATTGTATTAAGATGTTCATTATTCATAGAACAAGGAAAAAAAAGAATAGAATGAAAAATGGCAGGAAGGGAAAGTGAAGGAAGAAAGGAAAGTAGAAAGGAAGGAAGGAAAGAAAAAGGAAGAAAAGAAGAAAGGGAGAAGAAAACAAATGAGGGAGATCATTGCTAACATTTATTTTTCCCTCTCTGTGACATCTTTATAAGAATCTACACAAGTTTCAAAGATATGCTTAATAAAAGAATGGGAAGGAATAATAAAGAATTTTTTTGTGTGTTTTATAGAAGACCACAACTTTATAGTCTACTCAATCCAAGTTACTAGTCTATTAATAAGGTTCTGGTATGTATAAAGTATCATGCTATGTGGTGAAAGTAAAAAATATCCCCTTTTCTTAAGTAGTTTATGCAATACTGGGGAAAAGATGGCATTTATTTAGTTAAGTAAAAAAAAGTAATTTGAGGAGATAAAGAGGATACTTAATTAAGAGTTGCATAACTAACTTTCAACCTCATGATTAAGTGAAAATAAAGAATAAAATCCTATGTGCTTACTGTTTGTTGACTGTTAAAAAAATAACATTAGATTTAGCAGAACAAAATGATATTTCATTGTTTCTCCACCAATATGGTATATCTCATGATTCAAATTGCAAATCATAGAAAAATCACTGAAAGATGTAAAAGACAGAAATACTTTAAACAAACCTATTACAAATACCAGGTCAACCCCAAAAGTTTAGGATACATGCTTACCAAAGTTTCTTTTGCAGACAACAGAGTTCTCATTGAATAAAGTTCCTGAAATGAGCAGAACTAGTCAGTCAATTAACATTTATGAGCCAAGAATTGTGCTAAATACTGAGGACTGAAAAAGAGGTAAAATACAGTACCTACTTGTAAGAAGCATAAACTCTAAGGGGGAAGTCTACAAACCAACACATATGTATAAACAAGATTTATCTGGTTTTTAGGGAACCTTCTAATAATAACCCACTAAATGAAATCCAAAATTACTGAAGTAGATATACTATCAACAATTTTAACTATCAATAAGAAACATAGATAAAGAATACAAGAATAATCTACAAGTCTGGTCTGTCAATTCAAATATCTAATAATGAAAAAATTACTAGATTAAGAACTGAATAACAAGGGGAAAACAGGCTGGATTTTCTTTGATAATATTAACAGCAATTTCAGTGTTCCAACATTCTGGTTTTGACAATGGCCATTTTTATTTTGATCACCAGTGATTTTTTACACCAAAGTAATATGCCAATGAAGCATAGATTTTCCAAAATAACAAAGGTCTCCAAAGAATAAAAGGTAAAGGTCAACCAAATGAAAGTTTAAAAATACTTCATGAAAAAGAAATAGCTGTCACATCTCAACAACAAAGAACCAAAAGATAAATAGCATAAAATCTTGAATGAAAGAAATATATAACAGAAAAGAAGGTGAGGAAATGTTGACTTCCAATACTCTCTACTATACCATCTATATACCTCAAGATAATATCTAATATAAAAGACAGCAGTAGGAGTAAAAAAAAAAAACTATGAAATATATTTGAATATACTCATAAAGATATAGATTTTTGAGAGGGATGAAATATTTTTCCGATTCATGTACATTACATAAACTATTTTAAAGAAAGAAAAATATTTCCATCTTGATGACATTTTCTGTCAGTATACGCATTTTATTTTCATAGGGTCATAGAATCCAGACTGAAAGTGAATGACCTCATCTAACCCCTTTGTTTTCTAGAGGAAAAAAAAGTCTTCAAAATATAGAAAACCCTCTAATAGTTTAAAATTTCAGTTTCTTATAGAAATATCCAATATCTATGAAACCCAAACAGTAATAAAAGAAGATATTTTAGCAGTCAAGAAAACATTAGTTACTCATTGATGTTTCTGGGTAATAAAGCTGTATATGTGTCCATGTGCATAGATAATATTTAAATGAGATTTATACCTTCACCTAAGCTTTGGGATGTGCTTGTGACATTGCCTGAACTTTCCCCATCTTCCCTCAGAATCAACATTAGAGTTAACCTCTGAATGGATTTTAGAATGACAGAACCCACAAATATGTGTAATAATTTTCTACCTTAAGATTGGATTAAGTCAGAAGCCTACATTATGCTGTTTAAAAGAAACACATTAGAAGCAGAGAAGCACATATAGAGTAAAGGTAAAAGGTTGAAGCAAAATCTATTTTGCTTCAGTTTAAGTTTGAAAAAGGGGGTAGATCTCAAATCGAGGAAAAACAAAACTAGATCAAATTAAAAGAGATAAGGAAGAAAACTACACCTTGTTAAAGGGTACCAATAAATGAAGTAATGTCAATACTAAACATTTGCACCAATACTAAACATAAACTATAGCTTCCAAATTCCTAAAGGAGACGTAAAATGCGTTGCAAGAAGAAATAGACAGCTCTGAACTCTGGTTTATATTTTAATGACAACTTCCCAATGAATTTATCACAATGTTCATTCAGCAAACAATGTCACCGGGCAGTGCTAGATATTAGATATATGCACAAAGAATACCTGATTGTCATGAATTTATTTTCTATACATTTGAAGAACTAGGTTCCTTCCCTTAGACATCAGAATAAGTCTTTCCCAGTGGTTATTTCCTATTTCTATATCTTAAAATTCTGGCTAAAACATGACTAATAGAAGCAACATTTGAAAGGATTGAAGGCTTCTGAAATCAGCCATCCTCTGTTTGGACACTACTAAAGACAAAGACCTCACTCCTGTAGAAGCTTTTGTTTCTTTTCTTTTCTTTTTTCTTTCTTTTTTTTCTTTTTGAAAAATCAGCTCTCAATAAGCAAAGGAGTGGCAGGATTCACCTTGTATCTAAAAAATGAAAAGACCAAAATTGAATTGTACAATCATTCAAAGCAACCTTTAAATCTTTATGACTCATTAACATGTTCTTCTAATAAAGTGATTATTAGATTAGGTAAATTCCTTGAGTTAGTGCCCTTTTTAAATTAATCAGACTCTACCTCCTTCTAAGTAGGGGCAGAGGGAGATACAAAAAGAAGGAAAAAAAGATTGATCTAGCTGCTTACTCACTACACACACACACACACACACACACACACACACACACACACATCCCTTCAAATGCTAATTGCAATAAACAGGGAAAATCCTAAATCAGAAATCTTCATTCAACCTTGCATCCTCATACATTTGGATCCTACTCCCATTTACACAGGAGGTCTGCTTCTTTGTATTTCTAATAATAGGCACAGATGTTGGGCCTGCCTTCTTCTGAAGGACTTTTGCCTAATAACCACCTTCAATGTGTCCCAGTTGCACCTGTTCAGCATTTTAAACTAAATTAGAGTGCTTGATTGCCTCCAAAAATCTTGTCCATTTTTGCCAACCTGATGAAGCTGCCATAAAGAAGAGATAATGTGATTCATAGCCATCCTGTAATCTGGATAGGATCCAAGCCAATAGATGTCATAAGCATTTTTGTTGTTATTCTTGATGAGATCACAACTTCAGGGAATTGTTATGGATTAATTACAACATTAGATGACATTGAAGATTATCAGGTTAGAGGATTACCTACTCTAGCACTATAGAGATAATTGGTATAATAAGGTAACCAAAAAACATTAACACATTGCAAGTACTGTTTTAAAAAAAGATAATGAGGAGCATCGAACAGATCCAGATAATTGAAATATTAGAGAAGTCAGTATGGTTAATGGTAAAGAGGTGCCCTAATAAAGAGAAAGGGAAATGTTATCTTTATCTCTTTCTGTGTGTTTCTCTCTTTGCATCTTTCTCTCTCTCTCTCTCTCTCTCTCTCTCTCTCTCTCTCTCTATATATATATATATATATATATATATGTTCAACATCTCCATTCTCGTGGAATTGGTGTCAAAATCAGTCTTATTTACATATCAAGTTTTTTTTTTTAATGTTTCTTACCATCATTAAAATATGTTCATAAACTTGTTCTCCATGATAACAATATTTCATCTCTTTCTAATTGTGCTTTTTGTGAATTGGACTTGAGAGAATTCCGAACAGATTTAAATGTGAACTTGAAATCTTGCACAGATTTTATAACCAGTCTTCCCAATCGTTTAAATAAAACTTCCCACACGAGACTTAATACTGAGAGTCAAAGGGGACTTATTAATTATACTTTCTTACTGAAAAACTACACTTGCTCTGTTCTAAGCCTTTCTCTCTTTCTTATCCCTACCCCCATTGCATCTGCAATTTGGGTACTTTGGAAACTGTTTCATCTAGGAAAACCTAAGTTTGTAGCTTAGATTAGCTACCCTGGTTTGTGTATCTGCACAAGCAACCAAGTGATGATCTATGCTTGCTATGCAAACTCCCTTCCAATGTACGCTCAAAAAAGTACTTAATCTAGTGGTTTCTTGGCTTTTACCTTCTATTGCTCCTAGTTTCCTATTTAAAGTCTAGGAGAACAGACATTCTAAGAACAATTTACAACCTTCTTGTTTAGTTTCCCTAACCATTTCAAGCCCAGCCTTTTTCTTTTGAAAGCTTTTCAAATAATTCAGCTGAGCAATGCAATGGGTAGAATTTTCAGTCTAGAATCGGGAAAATCTGTATTCAGATGTGTCCTTAGACATTTCTTACTTGCAAGATCCTAGGCAAATCACTTAACTACTGGTGTCTCAGTTTTCTCAACTGTTAAATGAGGATAATAATATTTTCCAGGACTTTGTGAAGTTCCAATGAAATAGTACTAGTAAAGCATTTTGCACAGTGCCTCTACATTGTAATTGCTAAATAATATTAGTTATTAACTATTATTCTGCAAATGAGGTTGTTGCTATATATTACATGGAAAACAAAACTAAACTTCCAAACAATAGGTAGCAATAAAGAGATTGCACATACCTTCCTTTTTTATTTTCATTTTAATTTATGAACTAAAGCAAGTATTTCTATAACACAGTACAATGAAAAAGATAATAATCATACATAAACCTCCAAATCTGCTATGCACAACTTGAAATGACTTTCAAATAAACAACAAAATTATTACATAATTTTATTTTCTTTTTTTTTTTCCATTTCCTCCTCCACCTCAAGATGTTTGTTGTTAGTATATAGGTATGTATAAGTGCAATATTTTTCACTATTTTGATAGTTCAAAAAGCACATGGTCACACCAAAAAAAAAAAAAAAAAAACCTAGAATTACTAGACGGTTTTTCACATTAAAGGTGTGAAAAATTCTCAACCAAAGGTTAGAGGCAATGAAAAAAAAAAAAAAAAAAAACAGAAAAAAGAAGAAAACATAGCATGTGTTGATTTACATTCAATCTCCACACTCTTCTTCTAGATTCAGATGGCATTTTCTATCAAAAATCTACTGGTATTGCTTTGGATAACTGAACCACTGAGAAAACCAAGTTTTTCATAGTAGATTATTGTACATTCTTGGAGTTATTATGTACAAAATATTCCAAGTTCTAATTGTTTCGTTCAGCATCAAATTGTGTAAATCTTTTCAAACCTTGATAAAATCAGCTTATTCTTAACATAAAGCCATTCTTAAAACAATATTGCTATTCTAGAAACTGGAAACTGAATGGATGTCCATCAGTTGGAGAATGGCTGAATAAATTGTGGTATATGAATATTATGGAATATTACTGTTCTGTAAGAAATGACCAACAGGGGAGCCAAATGGGGAAAAAAGCTTTTCTAACTCTTCTCTTACCCTCTTTATCAATATTATATCGAGCCCAAAAATGTCGGCTCCAATTGTAAAAAAAAGTAGAACAACTCACCGGCAAGAAAATCCAGTCTCCCAAAAAAGGTTGGTTCCGGGGCCAGGGGGGAGATGGCCAGACTGGGAAAATTAGGTTCCAGGGTCTCAAACCCAGGGTGAAGGCACAGATCCCAGCAAAGGCGCCCCAACCCCAGTCGGCTTTTCGGGAGTTGTGTCCTGCCGAGGAGGGGCGCAGCCGGTTAGCCCCTCCAATCTGTTGGGGGAGCTCGGCGGGCCTAAGTTATCCAGGGCGATTTGCATCAGAGACAGGGCAGGTTGTGGCTGTCTGCGTTCTGCAGTCTGCACTCAGCTGCTAATACCACAGTCCCACAAGAGGCTCCGGCCTGGGCGGTGACACTTTCACCAAGTCTCTAGGAGGCAACGATAATCCACCACCCACTAAGAGTTTGATAGCTCAGCCATGCTGAATCCACTTCCTGTTGGGGAAGGGAAAACCTCACCCAGAACTCCATACCTCAGCCGGTGGTTACATCTTTCCTCTCTGCAAGGAAGCTGGTAACCCCCCTTGCCAGAACCTACCCAAAGGCTTTAAAACATGAATAAAAAAGATGAAAAAACAATCGACAGCTTCATGCAGAAAAGGCAGGTCAGCAAACCTGAAGAGAAATCAAACAGCAAAAATCATCAGACTCCTCCTTTCTAATCTCTCATAGAAAGAAACCATTAAAAAGTCTCAAAAGGAAGTTAGAAGATAAATGGGGAAAGGAAAGAAGCCTTAAAAGGCAACAACCCCCAAATACAATTGGAAAAGTTAAAAATTCCCAGGAAGTGAGGAAACAAAATTGGTAATTGAAAAAAAAAAAATCTCAGGAAAAGTAAAGAAGTGAATTGGAAAAATAAAATTCACTAAAAGTAGGTTTGTAATTGGAAAAAGACAAAGAACCGCAAGAAAGTAGGATCTGGGAATTGGGAAAAAAGAAAAAATTCACTAAAAAAAAATTAGTGAAATGGAAAAAAACAGACCAAAAACAATAATTCAAAAAACTCAATTGGACTTGAAAGAAAAAAACTAAAGAAGAAAATAACTTTAAAAATTAGAATTGAACAAATTGAAACAATGATGCATTGAGACAGCAAGAATCAGTCAAGCAAAACCAAAAAATGACAAACTGGAAAAACCATGAATTATCTACTTGCTAAAATGACGACTTGGAAAATAGATCTAGGAGAATAATCTGAGGATTATTGGACTTTCCAAAACTATGATGAAAAAAGAGTGATCTATTTTAAAGAAATCATCAAGAGAACTGCCCAGATGTAATAGAATCAGAAGGTAAAATAGGCATTGAAAAATTCATCGAACACCTTCTGAAAGAAACCCAAAATAAAACCCAAGGAAATTTGGCAAAATTTCAGAACATCAGATTAAGGAAAAATTTTAAACAGCCAAAAAAAAACCATTTAAATACCGAGGTGCCACAATAAGGATCACCCAAGATCTGGCTGCCCTACATTAAAGGAAAGAAGGGCCAATGATATTAAAAGGCACAAGAACGGATACCAAAAAAACACCCAACTAAGTGAGCATTTTCTTCCGGGGAAGAAGATGGACGTTTAATGAAACAAATAATTCCATTTGTTTCGGAAAAAACCAGAACTAAACAAAAAATTTGATCTCAGAAATAGAACCAAAGATGCAGAAAAAGGTAAAAATAACTCTTGAAATTGATTTCTTTGTGGATATACAAAAAAAATACATTAAATTTGTATACTGATATAACATAAAAAGAAAGAATATGGAAAGGGATGATGGCAGAATAAAAGGAAGGATAAAAAAACATCCCACAAAGAAACTGAAACTTATCAATCTGAGGGAAATTAGAAGGGAGGAACATTGTTGGAATCTTACTCCTGATTACCAAAGAAAAAATTGACATTTGTTTTAGAAAAATTCTCTCCCTCCCTCATTAAAAAAAGGGGGAAGGAAAGGGGAAAGAAAAGAAAATAAGGAAGGAAGGGGAAAGACCCAAAGGGGGAGGAGGGATTATAAAGGATATTCGTGATACAAGAAAAAGTTTGGGGGGAAAGAGGGGTTGGGGAGGCAAGAATTCGGGCCAATCTGGGGTTATTAGGATGGCAGGAAACAGATTTAGTAATTTAACCGAAATGTGAATGGGATGAACCCCCCAAAAGAGGAGGCAGATAGCAGACTGGATCAAAAGTCAGAACCCTACAATATTTTTTAAAGAAACACATTTAAACAGGGGGATACATATAATAAAAAAGGCTGGACAAAACTTTTATCTTCAGGTGAAAAGCAAAAAAAAGGGGTAGCCATCCCATCTCAATCAAGCAAAAGTAAAATTGAAATCTAATTAAAGAGAAAGGAAGGAAACTACACCTGCTAAAAATAAAATAAACAAAAGCAATATCAATATTAAAATATATCCCGTGGTATGGCACTCCAGCTTCCTAAAGGAGAAAAGGAGAGTTGCAAAAAATTGACAACAAAACTGTAAAAAGTAGGAGATCTCAACCTTGCACCTAATTAACAAATCAAACCCAAAAACAAAAAAAAAAATTAAAAAGTAAATATAATATTGAAAATTAGGGAAATTTGGATCTTTAGAAAAAATTTGATAAAGAAAAAATTTTCCCCGGTTCCCAAAACCTATTCAAAAAGCCCAATAATGGGAACATAAAACCTAAAAATTATCAAAAAAAAATATCCTTTAATATATCAAAAAAACATTCAACAAAAAGTTGGGAAAAGCCAAAAAATTGGTAAAACAATCTCATCTTAAAAAATTTGGGGAAAAGCAAAATTATAATACAATTAATAATTTCCCAAAAATGCAAAGATGAACATCCCAAAAATTTGTGGGAGCAGCCCAAAGGGAAAAGGGGTTTTTAATCCTTGGGCTTTTTGAAAAAACAGAAAAAAAAAATGAAACCAACTAAAAAAAAACAAAAAAAACCAAATTAAAACCCCCAATCAAAACAAGAAATTTAAAATTAAAAAGAAAAAAAAAAAGAAAAAACTATTAACTAATTAAAAACTAAAAGGTTCTATAAAAAAACCAATAAAAAATAAACCTTTAGAAATCATTAAAAAAGGAAAAAAGAAATTATATCAAAAAGAAAAAGGGAAACTTTCCACCAAGGAAAAAATTAAAAATAAAAAATTTTCTAACACCAAAAAATCCAAAGAAATGGGGAAACCCTCCAAAAAAACTTCCAAACAAAGGAAAAAAATTCTTGAAACCCATTTCAAAAAAAAAAAAAAACCAATTAAACAACTCCCTAAAAAAAAACCAATATTTACATTAATTTTCCAAACATTTAAAACAAGGCCCCCAATCTTATAAAAGAAAAAAAAAATCCTAAAATTCCTTCTAACTGAAGGGATATCCTAAACCAAAAAACAGAAAAAAAAACCAATCTCTAAGAAATTAGCCCAAAAACTTAAATAAGATATTCAAAAAAAAAACATCTCCCAAAAAATAACCCAATAATCAAGGGCCCAAAATTTAATAAAAAACAAAAATTGCAGCAAAACCAAATTAACAAAAACCATTGGATCATCCAATGTCAGAAAAAGCTTTGATTCCAACATCCATTCCAAAAACCAAGTTGGAAAAAACCCAAAAAATCCAGCATCTTTTAAAACCATCAGAACTCAATTGGAACAAAGCAACCACCCCAATAAATCTGGGTAAAACAAAAGGTTTTACCTCCCGTTACAAAATTTTTTTAAAAGCACTTGCTTAAAAAAGTTAAAAAAAAAAGGCAAAAAAATTTATCACTTTTCCGAACATGTAAACAAAACCCCAAGTTCCTAAAAAATTTTAAAATAATCCACAACTTTGCAAAGTTGTGGTTTAAAAAAAACCCCAAAGTCATACCTTTTTAATTCACTAACAAATCAACGCAGATTACAAAAAAAAAAGAACACATTTAAAAAAATATTTAAACACCCAAAAATCGCTTTATAGCAAAATACAACCACTTTTCACACAAATAAGTCATCTAACAATTGAAAAATAAAACTCTTGATGGGCAGCAAAAATAAAAAAAACTACTCATCTATTTTTTGCCTTACCAATCAACTCCCAAAACTAAAACCTAAAAAAAAAAAAATTCATATAAAACAAATAAAATTTCAAGGGAAAATAAAAAACAAATTTCCTTACCAATCAACTATAAACGCATTCCAAAACTTTTGGTTTGCAAAAAAAGTAATGTTAGCAAGGGAAAAAATAACAAAAAGCAAAACAGCTTTGACAAACCCAAAAACCACTTTTGGGAAAAACACTGTTTGAAAAAAGTGGAAAAGAAACTAAAAAAACTAGGATTGTCCCCCAAACCCACACCAAAAGGGTCAAAAATTTCCCAACCTAGGCAAAAAAAAATTTAAAAATTAAGGAACAAAAAATTTACCCTCAACCTTGAAAGGGAAAATTTTTAAGCAAAAAACAAATCATTACATCACAAAAAAAAAAAGATTATACCAAACAAAAAATTTTTTACAAAAAAACTAAGCAACAAATAAAAAATAAACTGGGAAAATATTTTTACAAAATTTATAAAACTCATTTCCAAAATATAAAATTAACTTAATTTTAAAAAATCAACCATTCTCTTGAAAAAAATTCAAAAAAGAACAACAATTTAAATAAAAATTAAAAACACTAAATAAAAATCTCCAATCCCTTTAATCAAAAAGCAAATTAAACAACTCAAAATACCCACACACCTGTCAGAGGCTAAAACAAAAAAATAATAATTGGAGGGATGGGAAAAACATTACATTTTGGGGATTGAAAATCCAACCATTTTGGAAGATTTGGAATATGCCAAAGTTATCAAACCACCCATCCGCATGACCATTAATTCCCAAAAAATAAAAAAAATTATGGCAAAAATTTTTGGCACCCTTTTTGGGCAAAACAAACAAATATTCCATAGGAGAACTAAAAAGTGGAAAAAAAATGAAAACTGTTCAGAAAGACCAAAATTTTAAAAACCAAACAAACATCTAAGTAAAAGCAACCAAGAAAATTACAACAAACAATAACCATCCTGAATCAGGGCCTCCTCGCAAAATCCCAAATCATTTTAAGGCAAAAAACAACTACCCCAAAAAAAACTTAAAAAAACCATTTGCCCATTCCAATTTTTGCACCCCATCTTTATTTCCCACAACAAGACAAAATTCAATTTTCTTTTGACAGCAAAAAATTTTTGGTCATTAAAAAAAAAAAAAAAAAAAAAAAATACCAAAAGCAAAAGGCCAAACAAAACCTGGGGAAATAAAAAACCAAAAACCCCCAAGAACCGTTCTGATGGACCTGGCCATCCTCAGCAATGAGATCAACCGTCATTTCCAATGGAGCAAATGAACTGAACCAGCATGCCCAGAGAAAGAACCTGGGAATGACTAAAACCATTACATTGAATTAATCCCTATTTTATCCCACCTGCATTTTTTATTTCCTTCACAACTAATTGTACAATATTTCAGAGTCTAATTCTTTTTTTACAAAAAAACTTTTTAATGTATCTCTTTGTATCTAATTTATATTTTAATGTACTTAACATCTACGGTCATCCTGCCTCTGGGAGGGGTGTGGGGTAAGAGGTGAAAATTAACAAAGGTTTGGAATTTAATCTGTAAAGTTACCCATGCATATATCCTGTAAATAAAAGGCTATTAAATAAAAAAAAAAGATGTTTTAATCATCAAAAAAAAATATTGCTATTACTGCATACAATATTATCTTGGTTCTGCTCATTTTGTTTATCATTATTTTGTGGAAGTCTTTCCATGTTTTCCTAAAATCATTGAGTTCATTAAAAAGGTAATAGAAAAACAAAATAGGTAATTTCAATTCCATGAAATTGAAAAGCAATTGCATAAAGTGATTACAACTAGGAGAAGATGGAAAGTTCTCAAGGAAGGGAAAATTTTACATTCAGTATCCTTTCTAAGAATCTGATATCCAAGACATAAAAGAAATTAATACAAATATATTACCTAAAATCATTATGCAAATCAATAAATAGTCTGAGGATATGAGTAAACAGTTCTCAAAAGAAGAATTGCAGACCACTAACAATCACATGAAAACTTGTTTTTAATCACTACTAATAAGAGATATGTAAATGAAAATAAATCTGAGGTTTCATTTGGAAAGGTAAAAATAACCTGGGAAGAAAAACAAAAATGCAAGTAGTCCACATTGATTTCCCAGTGTTCCTTCTCTGGGTGTAGCTGATTCTGTCTGTCACTGATCCATTGGAACTGAATTAGATCTTCTCTTTGTCGAAAATATCCATTTCCTTATAAATAAATTAGAGGACCATAGGATAGTTTATCTCTCAAACCTGTGGAGGAGGAAGAAATTTGTGACCAAAGATGAACTAGAGACCATTATTGATCACAAAATAGAAAATTTTGATTAATCAAATTAAAAAGCTTTTGTACAAACAAAACTAATACAAACAAGATTAGAAGGGAAGCAACAAACTGGGAAAACATCTTCACAGTTAAAGGTTCTGATAAAGGCCTCATTTCCAAAATATATAGAGAATTGTCTCTAATTTATAAGAAACCAAGCCATTCTCCAATTGATAAATGGTCAAAGGATATGAACAGACAATTTTCAGATGATGAAATTGAAACTATTTCCACTCATATGAAAGAGTGTTCCAAATCACTATTAATCAGAGAAATGCAAATTAAGACAACTCTGAGATACCACTACACACCTGTCAGATTGGCTAAGATGACAGGAAAAAATAACGACGAATGTTGGAGGGGATGTGGGGATACTGATGCATTGTTGGTGAGGTTGTGAACGAATCCAACCATTCTGGAGAGTAATCTGAAATTATGCCCAAAAAGTTATCAAAATGTACATACCCTTTGACCCAGCAGTGTTACTACTGGGCTTATACCCCAAGGAGATACTAAAGAAGGGAAAGGGACCTGTATGTGCCAAAATGTTTGTGGTAGCCTTGTTTGTAGTGGCCAGAAACTGGAAAATAAATGGATTGGCCTTCAATTGGAGGGATGGTTGAGTAAATTGTGGTATATAAATGGTATGGAATATTATTGTTTTGTAAGAAATGAACAGCAAGATGAATACAGAGAGGCTTGGAGAGACTTACATGAATTGATGCTAAGTGAAATGAGCAGAACCAGGAGATCATTATATACTTAACAACTATACTGTATGAAGATGTATTCTGATGGAAGTGGATTTCTTTGACAAAGAGACCTAATTCAGTTTCAATTGATCAATGATGGACAGAAGCAGCTACACCCAAAGAAAAAGCAATGGGAAATGAATGTAAACTGTTTGCATTTTTGTTTTTCTTCCCAGGTTATTTTTATCTTCTGAATCCAATTCTCCCTGTGCAACAAGAGAACTGTTTGGTTCTGCACACATATATTGTATGTAGGATATATTGCGACATATTCAACATATATAGGACTGCTTGCCATCTAGGGGAGGAGGTGGAGGGAGAGAGGGGGAAAATTGGAACAGAAGTGAATGCAAGAAATAATGTTGTAAAAAATTATCCTGGCATGGGCTCTGTCAATAAAAAGTTATTATAATAAAAAAAAGAAACAAAAAAAGAAAATATCCACTTCCATCAGAATGGATCGTCATATAGTATTGTTGTTGAAGTCTATCATGATCTCCTGCTTCTGCTCATTTCACTCAGCATCAGTTCATGTAAGTCTCTCCAAGTCTCTGTATTCATCCTGCTGGTCATTTCTTATAGAACAATAATATTCCATACTTCATATCCCACAATTTACTCAAACATTCTCCAATTGATGGACATCCATTCAGTTTCCAGTTTCTAGCCATTACAAAAAGAGCTGTCACAAACATATTGGCACATACAAGTCCATTTCCCTTCTTTAAGAACTCTTTGGGCTATAAACCCAGTAGTAACACTGCTGGATCAAAGGGTACACACAGATTGATTACTTTTTTATCATTGTTCCAAATTGCTCTCTAGAATGGTTGGATTTGTTCACAACTCCACCAACAATCCATTAGTGTCCCAGTTTTCCCGCATTCCCTCCAACATTCATCATTATCTTTTCCTGTCATCTTAGCCAACTGACAGGCGTGTAGTGGTATCTCAGAGTTGTATTAATTTGCATTTCTCTGATCAATAGTGATTTGGAACACCCTTTTATATAAGTAGAAATATTTTCAATTTTATTATCTAAAAATTGTCTGTTCATATCCTCTGACCATTTCTCAGTTGGAGAATGACTTGATTTCTTATAAATTAGAGTCAATTCTCTATATATTTTGCAAATGAGTAAGCCTTATTTTCTTTTAAGTTTTGCAAGTATTGTGCTTTGGAGTCACATGAGTTTTTTCTGCACTGTCTTTCATCATGTTATGCTATGCAAAGAACAAGAAAAACACAGGGATGAGCAATGGTTATTTGCTGCTCCAGCAAGCACTATAGTCTGAGCCTATCGCTGACAGTACATTTACACAGGAACAGTATCAAATATTGCATTTAAAATGTTAATTTAATGAATTATGAGTTCTCAGGGACACTCACCAAAAAATTATACCAAAAAAAAAATCTCTCATTGATTGTAATAAGTTTAAGCTGACCTCAAAGAAGGTTGGGTCAGTATAAAACTGCAGAGTCTGAGGAAGGCCTTGATTTTCTTGACAAGCTAAGATTTCACAGGATTATAGGGCTGAGAGTTGGAAATAATTTATCTTAGAGATTATCTAATCTAACCTTGTCATCTTCTAGATGACAAAAATAAATTTCAAAAAAATGAAGTTGATTTGATGAAATTTCACATAGTAATAAAATAAACTATACTGTTAACAAGGCTTCAACAAATAAATAGTTTTTGTTAGACCATAGGCCACAATTTTTTTCAGGAAATTTTAGTTATCATACATATATGGCAATACTTAGATTGTTATGCTTCAAAGAAGAAGAAGGATTTGCAATAGAAATATGATGTCATTATTTTAGGGAACTCCTGGTGTTATTTCCTAATATTTCTTAACATGAATTCTTTGGTATCATGAAACGTCTTTCCTATCTGCCAAACTTGCCATATACGTTGTTTTCCTCATGCTTTTTTTTCCTTCTTCCTCACCCTGAAAATACCTCTTCCTCTTTCTCTATGTATCAATTAACATTTCCACTTATCATTCAGTTGAAAGTTCTAGTTTCTTCCCACACCAGCTGATCTCACATAAACCTCTCTTTTCCATTTGATCCCCAGAAAAGACTTCTGAGATAAGAAGTTTTATTCCCATTTTGCAAGTGAAAAAAAAAGTTGGGCCAGAGAAATTAATTGATTTCTCCAAAGTTATATAATTTTCAAGAAACAAAACCAAAGACCAGAACCCCAAGTCTTCAATTTTAAATGCAGTCCCTTTTTATTAAATAACAGATAGACCTTCTTGCATTTATGTAGCGAAGCTCCAAAGGGGTCAGTGTTTTAACATTATCCTCTCTCCTCTCAACAGTGAATATTTAAAGTTTTAGCAAAGGATATATGACAATCCAAATAATTTTTAGCATCTTGAAAGAAAAGTATATCACAAAAATTAATGTGTGACAAATCTTTCATGTTGTCTTATGTTCAATTAAATCACATAAAAATGTACATTTTATCAAATAATATGTATATATATGCCTATAAATATATATATATATATGTATATCAGAAAAAGAAAACAATACAATGTGATATAAGTAGTAAGAATAGACAGAGTAAAAAAAAAAATGCACACCTCTATAGTTAAAGAGTTCCAAGTATATAGTAGGAAAAAATAACAGTTGCTAAAACATAAAAGAATCTGGTTATGTATTTTTAATTGAAATTGAACTCAATAATATTTCCTGGCAAATGGATTAGTTGCAAACTCTGCTTTACATCACACCTTTTAAGTGCAACCTGGCATTGGATTTTACTTTGGCATTTTACTATTGAGAAATTTTTAAAAATGAGTTCATTCCTCTTTTGTCTGATTGCTCTAAAATGTGTGGAATATCAATAAATATGTTTCTATATATTTATGTAAATATGTATATGTTATATATATTTATGTCTTAACATCTAGAGATGAGCAAAGCAGTCAGTAAGGGAGTCAATATTTATTGTTTGTCCACTAAAGTCCTCTTCTAGTAGCTCATCATTGTTTGGAGGTGACCCTCAGTTCTAAAACCTTAAGGTAACAAATTACAAGCACATTTGGGTGCTACTAAAGTGAAAGGGAAAAGAAAAAAAAGTATTCCAAAGACCAGAATTTTATAGATGAGGATCATAGAAGGGGACTAATATATTTAATATGTTAAATATTAAATATATTTAAAATCATAAATCTAGTTATTGAAGTGAGGATATGTACCAGGTATTATGCCAAGTAGTTTCTACATATTATCTCATTTGATAACAGCTCCAGGAGATAGGAACTAGTATTATTTCCATCTCACAGATGGAAAAATCAGATCTTGAAAAAAGCCAAAATGAAAAGAGGAGGGGAAAGGAAAAAAGGGTAAAATTGCATGATAATTTGATTACATAGCTTAAAGGAATAGCAAGTTATACATAACAGATTTGCAGTTTCATATGCAATCATCTATTTTTTTATTTTACTATGTTGTGAAAATACTTGCTTTATTTCTTAAGTTTATAATAAAATAAATTAAATTTTAAAAAAAAACAGAAAAAAGGAAATGGATCAAAGAATATGTGCCAGGGAATAAGGTGAAAGATTGTAAAATTGTGGGTGGGTATGGCCACAGGTGCTGGGGATAAGGGGAAAATTGTTATGGAGAACTGTGAATGTCAAACATATTGAAGCCTTCCAGAAGCTTCTTTTTTCACTTGTATAATTTGTATATCCAACTAGTAATAGTATGAACAATAGACAACCTTCATATTCTCTTTTTTTCTCCTGTATAGAATATAAGTCCAAACTCTTGTGTAGTTATAGATATATTCTAGAAGGCACCTATAGTATTCCAGCGCTTGGTATAAATAGCTTACTGTTATATGAAAAAAATGAGGTTTAATATGTGTCCATCTAACTATTTGTCATGTTGAAAATTGTTTAATTTAAAAATGAGTATGAGTTCAACATGTAAAGACAGAAAGAATAAGGTAGAAAATTTAGATTTGCATAGAGGAAGAAAAGAAAGTAAGAATTTATTAAGTACCTATTCTGTGCCAATCACTATCCTAAATGCTTCACAAATATCCTCTCACTTGACAATTATAACAGCTCTGGGAGGAAAATACTATTATTATAAAATACCATTGTTATCTTCATTAAATATCTTAAACTTTTACAGTTTAACAGTTGGGGAAACTGAATCTGACAAAGGCAAAATAATTTAGTTAGAATCACACAGCTAATAAGTATCCAAGTCCAGATTTGAACTAAGATCTTGAGGCAAGCACCAACACATATTCACTGCCACCTACTTAGAATAGCATAAGCAAAGGAATAGAGATGGAAAATTATGAGATATATTTCACAGAATAGAAAACACAATTTGGCAGAGGAAACAGTGAATGGCAGGAACTGCAAGGATACATTCAAAGACATGAAGCAGAGTAAATTCTATTTAACAAATATTTGAAAAACATTTACTATTTACAGGGTATTGCCCTGAATGTGTGGTACTCAAGATTACAGAGGTACAGTCCCTCTCCCAAATAGTTACATAGATGCAATGGAAAAGGCCTTATGGCTCACTAAACCAGTCCCTTCAATTGAAAGATAAAGAAATGGAGGCCCAAAAGGGGGGATTGATTTGCCTAATTTCACATAACGATCAAGTGATAGAGGCAAAATGAAAACCCCAAATTACTTTTCAAAATTAAATTACCGCAATCTGACAGAATACACTTATAGCTAGGAGCCCACTGACAGTACCTTCAATAAGCAACAAATAATGCTCCAGCTCACTGAGTTGGAACTCTCACAGAGAGGCTCATTTAGATTTTATATAAGGAAAAATTTCTGAACAATTAGAGCAAGCCCCACGGGGTATGCTGCCTCAGGACTTATAGGGTTCCTTCTCTTTAGAGATCTTTAAGCAAAGATTAAAAGTCCATTTGTCACATATGTAATAGAAAGGTATTTGGTTCAGCATAAATCAGAGTAAAAAGCATAAAAAAGGCTAATAATTTTAAATTATGAGGTTCTCCTGAAGACTCAATTGATTCCACTGTAGTATCTCAGTAGTTGCCCCAGTGTTCTTGCTGAAAACTTATAAAAGTTCATAATAGATATAGTACAAAGCTCAGGAATCATTGAGAACCTATAGTTTGTCTTTAGCAAATCCAACCTCTCCTTTATACTCTTTTCAATCACCAAAATGTCCTTCCTTAACAAGTGCTTTCAGTTCACATTCAGGATCTATCTTCCTAACCTTTACTGAAATCTCTACTCTTAGAAAAAGATATGGTGGCAGTCATTTACTCTTTAAAATGAATGAAAACTGCTCTACTTCTTATATCAGGAGTATTAGGGTATAAAGTGTCATCAGCAATGTTGAAATGAAATGCTTTGTCCCATAATAAAATAAAAATTTCAGGTATGAGTGAGCAGATATTTTCTGTGACAAGAGCTCTTTCCTGTCAACTCTGAATTCATACCCAGTTGACATATATATCAACTTTGTATCTCTGTAAAGATGGCCCTACATGGATGTATATGAGGAAAGGGAGGGAAGCTACATGATATTCTTTTTTTTAAATAAGGACATCATTTATTTTTAAGATGCATTTTTTATGTTCAGAATTGTTTCCCTCTCTTTTCCCTTTTCTATTCATTGAGAAGCCAATGTGATAACAATTTTATATATAAGTTATTTTTTAAGAATAACAATTTTGAGGAAAATAATGTTGACAACTGTTTGAACTCAAGTCCTCCAGACTTCAGAGCTGGTACTTTATCAATTTTCATTTCTTGCTGATCACAAGAAGGCCTGAATTTTAGAAATAGCCCTACAATTTTCCAGCAATTTTACTTTAGGAAATCATTTAACATCTTTGAATATCAGTTACCTTCTCTGTTTAAAAAATATTAAGAAGGGAGATGGGGAATAGCTGGTACTTTAGAACGATTGCTTAAGTCCATTTCAATTTTAAGGTCCTTTTTAAAGTAGTCCAATAGGGCAACTGATAGGGCTACTGACTCTTGAAACAGGGAATTCACTGGGAAAATGCTGAATGCATGGTATTTATTCTGAACTCCTCCCTCTGGCTGAGTTTTTTGTAGGTTTGTCTAACTGCAAAGAATCTACATTCTTCTTCCAATTTTCTTTCTCAGTTGTCAACATTATTTTCCTCAAAATTGTTATTCTTAAAAAATAACTTATTTTTCTCTTCAGGGCTTCTCTTTAATAGGATCAAACATTCTTGGAAGATACACAAGCTATAAGATTCACTTTGTAAGTACTGTAGCACATAAAAATTATATTACAGAAAATTAACTCCTGACTTTTTTCTTATCATCATTATCATTATTGTGAATAATTATAATAATTTATGACTTTAGTCTATAAAGCATTTTACATATATAATCTCATCTGAACCAGACAAGAATTCTTAGGAGAGTCATGAAAAAAAATTGCATTTATTTGGTGATGAGGAAACTGAAGCTCAGGAAACTTGAGTAACCTCTCTGTTGTCTAAAACTCTGTATCTCTATAGCTCTTTAACATCAGAAGCAGAATTTGAATTCAGGCTTTCCAAATTCCAAGGGTACCAATTTCTTCGCTGATGACACCTAGCCTCCTTATTGCTCTATTTCCAATTATGTTTCACTTTAAACAAGAAAATGTCATAGGAATGTCAATTGTATGAATCATGACTTGGTTCAATATCTTTCCATCCTGATTTCATATTACTCTTTTATGCCATTTCTCTTCCAACATAATTGGCCAACTTTTTCTGGAATCTACATAATATTACATCCATCTTAGTACCTTTGTGCCTAGTACTCCATGCTTTCTTTTTCTTTATCTTTGCCTTGGAATCACTTATTCCAACCTGAGGCTCAGATCAAGAACCAATTGCCAAATGAATTATTTCCTGGTCTACAAGGGTTAATCCTTCTGCTGACTTCCCATCAAATAGTATTATAATTATGGCACTATTTAGGCTGCTATCTAATGAGACAGATTTTAATAGATCCTAAACCAACTTTATATTGATTTTGTCATTGGAAATATAGTTTTGAACCATAAAAATGATTCATGATTATACCTCTAGTTGGAGAGTGAAAATTTGAGATAAGAAATATCACCCTCAAATTTGTAAGTCTCAGAGCTTCATCATACCTGTATGCAACAAACAATGAGATAGCAGGGAAGGGAAATATAAGGAAAACCATTTATGAGAAGTGATTTTATAGCAGTAAGATACAAACTGTAACAGAATAAAAGAGCATGATTTCAAAATGATGCTTATTCCATCCATCTCAAGCAAGGCAAGAGATTAAGATAAGGACAACTAGTCCCTCCTGTCTGTTGTTTCAGACTTCTAGTAGCTATAATTTTTTTACTAGATTAGTATAAGCAATTTCTTTTCAAAAATAAGTTGCAATTGAATTAGCTGCAATTTTAAAAAGTGATTTTTAGTGTCTTTCAGCTAGCCTAAACCTTACCAGATGTCAGTAGCATTGCTTTGATTTTATTTTTTTTATAAATTGTATTATTTTTCTGTGTATATATATATATATATATATATATACAGGCCCAGTGGACTATAAGCTCTTTGAAGTCTAGGAGTGTTATTTTTGTTTTATTTTGCTGTCTTTGGATCCCCAAATACATAGCATGACCAGTAAGTACATAATCTCTCCAGAAGTCCTTGTTGAATTGAATTAAAACACTTAAACAAGAGCTTTAAAATATATAAAATATATCTTCAAATTTTCCAAGATACCAAGTACTTCCCAATGAAATTCTTATGTCCACAGCTGAAAGTCAAGTCTTAAAATAATTAAAGGCAGGCATCTGGAAAGCATGAGTTACCAAAGTATTTACAGCCTCAGAAATATATTCTATACCTAACTAAGCTTCAGTAGTCAAACCTATTTAAAAATCTGAAGGAATGTTTTTCATTTTCTACTGAACAGGAGCTTATCGCCCTCGTATGGGGAACACAAACATCCAACATTTTTTTAATGGCAGTGAGTTAATGTCAACACATGTTATTAATTTTTGCTACCAAGTTCATCTTAGTGGGGAGCCCCGGAGCATGGCCAACTAGAGTTTAATGAGCTAGTAGCTGTTCAGCAGCACACACCTCACAATGGTACCAGATGGACCCATTAAATTCCATCTTTTATGGGTGCCCTCCCCTTTTGCATACCTTTATATTTCTTTTTAAAATATTCCATCTTCTTACAGCTCCCACCAAAATACCACTGGCAGTTTCTCTTTATAGGAAACTCACTGACCTTTCTTCTAACACCAAGGAAGCCAAGGAGCAAAATTTGTCTGCTTAATTCATCTTTTTACATGACCTTTGCTCCTTCCCCTCAGGGAAAACCTCAAAAAGCCCTTTTAGGGTTTTTGCAATTTTTGGACTGCTAAGAGATTTTGATAAGAAACCAGTATCCCCTGAGTAAGTTCCTGTGGAAGGACCAGACTATTATTTGACTTTTTTTTTTCTCCCAAGTGTTAAATGCCAATTGGTATGCTTTCTGGAATCCTGGCTTTTCTATGAAATTTATTTGTAATTCTCAGGTATCTCTCAAACACAGTTTTTTTAAAGCTGAAAAGAGGCAATAGGCATAAACTGATTTTTTCTGAATAATAGAAAAAAAAAACAGAAAGGATACATGAATGTTTAAACTGTTATAAAATGGGAGAGGTTTTGATTTGTTTCATTTAAATCAGTCAACAATCAATTATTAAATGATTATTATGCGCTAAACTCTATACTAATTGCTTGGTACAAATAAAAAGAAAAATATCTCCTGCTGTCAAGAAGTTTACATTCTAGAGAGGCAAGCAACATGTAAATATCTTGGTATTTACAAGATGTTAAACATATAAAAAGAATATGAAAGGAAAAGGTATTTGAAGCTCCAGGGAAGACCTGAAGATTTCATAGAATCATAATTCTGGAGGTGGAAGGTACATTAAGCCATCTACTATAATTCCCAAGCACCCCTGGTGGAATAGGCAGATGAAAACAATTTATTCTGAAGGCCAAGAAAACGGTTAATACAAGTATAACGTAACACCCAGACATTGGTCAAAGAAGCCAAGGCCATCTACTGCTTTCCAGTGGTCTTTACTTTAGTCTTGTCATTGGATTTTGAAAACTGGAAAAAAAGAGTGAGACTGTGGACTTTGTGCAACTCTACCTCACTGAAATCCAATTCTCATGCAAGTCAAGGCATCACCCCAAGATGTCATTGGTCCTTTTTTAAAAGGAAGGACAATCAACAAAATGCTTCATTTTATATAGGCCAGTTTACTTGCAAAGGCATATGATGAGGATCAGAGGTATAACTTGAACAGAATTCCTCTACTCCAGAACCAATATCCTTTTCATATCATCATAACACATCCCCTTGATGAATGTAACATAACCCTCAAGACTAGTCAACATAAATATATTTCATATGTTCAAATTGTGCAAGAAACAAATTAGATCTATTACATTTCTGGATATATAAGCTATTTTGGAGTAGATAGAATTTTAGTTGGTTGTCATAGAACTGACTTTGAGATTCAGCTTTGCTGTGTACATTCTGTGTGACCTTGGACAGAATACTTAACTTTCTATATCTCTTTACCAATAAATAAAATGAGAAATATGTAATCTCTATAGCCTCTTCCAACTCTAGGTCTATGATTCCATTAAGTTGGGAAAGATAGTAAAATTCTGTTTCTTCATCTATAAAAAATATGAATCCTTTCATTCTAAATCTTTTCTATGACATTTGAAAAAAATGATAAAATCATGTTATATATTATATATATATGTGTGTGTGATGCATGTATTATATATAATGTTATAATTCATTCTTTTATTAGTCATATACAACTCTTTCGTGACCCCATTTGAGATTTTCTTGGTAAACATATTGGAATGGCTTGCCAATTTTGTTCTCCAATTCATTTTACAGATGAGAAAACTGAGGCAAACAAGATTAAGTAGCCCAGCAAGGGTCATACATAGATACACACATGTGAATACATATTTTATACATATGTATATATATATATATATATATATACATCACATACATGTGTATATATGCATATACATTTATAGTAGGTGCTTGTTCATTTTAATAGCAATTCATAAAACATAACAGGATTTTATTGAACAACAAACTCTTTAAGACCCAAAGATCTGATTCATGATGAAAGATAATAAACATGATCTAACTAATATTGAGAGTAATATATGTCAAATATAAATTAGGAAATCCTACTAAACTGTCCTTTATTCAGACCATCTTTGGAACATTGTGTTCACTTTTAGACAGAGGTGTGCTAGAGTCAACTCAAATCAGTTAACAAAAACCAATTATTAAATTTTCAATATGAGAAGCTACACTATAGAAATTGAAAAAAGATAAAAATCAAGGCTTCAGTATAGAAATTGAAAAAAGATAAAAATTAAGGCTTGAATTATTGTTTTGTCAAAATGTAAGAAAGTAATAATATGAATGATGCAGATTACACTTAAAAGTACATTATAAGAAAGTTTTGCTTTTCTATTTGTTTATTTTTGGACAGCTATATTTTAAATTCACCCTAGTAGTGGATACTCAATTTCAGGAGAATCATGAACAAATTATTATTTCTGTAGAAGATGATTAAGATGGTGAAGAATCTCTAAGGTATGTCATTTAAATCTCCAATGTAAAAGGAATAGTTAGTGGAAAAGCCATTTTTAACTTGGAGAAATGATTGGGAGATACTGTTATTCATGTATCTAAAAGGTTTTCATGTGGGAGATCTATAGGGAGGTATTTTCTAACAATTAAAATTGTTCTTTAAAGGAATGGTCTACCTTGGATTCGCAGTACTGAGGGTGCTCAGAAAGAAAGGGGATGATTAAATGTCAGAAGATTTTCATGTATTGCTTAAGAGAATAAAAAGGTGACTTTGAAAGATAAATATATTCAGAGTGGCTGACATAATCAACTAAGTTAATACATATAAAGTCCTTTGAAAATCTTAAAAATACTACATAGATTCTAATAATATAAACTTTCTGAAAGGTTATAACATTAGAGAAACATGTATTTGACCTCAGAGAAAAAGGGAGATAGAGTTAGAAGTTTTAAAGGCTTATTTCTATATTAACAAAAGGAGGAAAGCAATTTCTGACAATTGGGGATGTTAATTAGTGCTATGGACTATCTTGGGATGTAATCAGTTTCTTATTTCCTCAAGCAGACACTAAACGACTCCACATTGTGGAGTTATAGAGAAAAATTATATTGGAGTACATGATTTAAAAGTTTCTTCTACTTCTAAGATTTGGTGATTCTGTGAAATACATAAAATTTAAGCTACACTTAATGCAACTTAGTCCTTTTTATAAAAATCAAGAAGATAGTTATCAATATCATGGGATCTTAGGGTATCCAATCCCACAGTACAAGGCTACTGATAACAATATAGGGAATTCTGTCAGGAATATGCAGATCCTAAACTGTATACCCTAAGATTTCTGTTTCCTTTAATAAATCCTTAACTTCAGGTTATTTATCCTTTACCTCTCCTAAAAGAGAAGGACAAGAATTCCATCTATTTGAGCTTTCTCTAAACCAAAATGAAATAAAAATTTAGAACTTTTACAGAAAGTTTTAATCTCTCAAGTAAAGATTGCAGTGAAAGATAGCTTAACAAATGCTAACATAATGAAATGATTTGAACAAGTTGCTCTTTTAAAGCTACCAGTGAAGAAAAAAGTGGCATTTCCACCAATTACTGAATTAATTGCCAAATGTTTCTTTTAAATAGTTAATAATGCCCAAGATGTTAAAATGGTTTCCTTCATATCCTCTATTGGCATTTTCAGAGAGCTCTTTGAGTATGGTACTAATGAGACCAAGGTCACAAACCTGATTCCTATACGGGTCAGTTAGCTTTGCACCAAAAGAAGCTTTTATTCCTTAGCCCCAGACTTCACCTCAAACTCTCAAATGTGACCCTTTAGTTTCTAGTCAGAGTGAGCACACTAACACAAATAACTGTATATGAGAAAAATCATTAGGCATAGTATTATCATAATATCATCATAAACACGTCATTTTTATATTACCAAATGCTTGGCCTTCATTGTACATTGTTTTCCAGAGCAGGAAACAAGATAATCAAGATAATTGGGCTTTCTCAAAACCATGTAACTAGAAAAATGCATAACTCAGAACTTTACAAATTCTAGATTGTAATGAAAATCATAGCTTTGTAAGTTTGATGGAATATAGTAAAGTTACAGAAAGGACTCTTGGACAGGTGAGATAAAGCCTGTAAAGTCCCTGTTGTATTATTTTATGACAGTGAGTTAGAAAAAGTGATAAAAAGGAATTCTTTTAATCCATATTACTAGTCTAACATCTTTTTTAAGCTGGCAACTAGGCAACAAAATGCATAGAAACCCTGAGAAAATCACCTACTCTATCTGCCTCAGTTTCCTCAAGTATAAACTAGGGATAGTAGCAACTATCTTATAAGATATGAAATGATATTTGTAAAGTTCTATATAATTGCTAGCAATTAACATTACCATTGTCACTTTAAAGAATCTACGTTCTACTCTTTGGGATCCAGATTAAAGATTTTATTATATTTTCCAAGCTCTCAAAGAATATGCCCCATCAATAGTAGGTCAATCAAATCACATCAGTATATTGCTTGTGGACATTAGATAAAGAGTGAATCTCAAATAACAAATAATAGCTTTAAGAATTTGATTGATATTTATAATTACAAGAAAAACAAAGGAAAAATTTGTGGTAAAGAAAACTATTTAAAATATCCTACCATTTCTTTCTGAATATCATTCTGATAATCTTCTATAACAAAATTTTTAAAAATTGGAAATCAGACAGAGAAAATAAGGCACAATCTCCTTAGCACATTCAGTGTTACAATGAACATAAGTGAGATTAATAATAATATTTTTTTAAATATCAGTATTATTAGAGAAAATTGGCAATAAACTGAATCCTGGAAACACTTTTAATTTAAAGACTAAATTGAAAAATAAATCTTAAAAATGTGATGGCTATCTCCTGTTCTGAATTGGATTCCCAATTAAAAGAGCTTTACTTCAGTCAACAGAGGTAAATCTATTGTCTGGCCAATAAACAAAAGCTTTGCCTAACTCTTTCTGTCTCTACTGTCTAATCTAGTTAAATCGTTTGGTTTTTTTCTTTTCTTTTAAAGAGCCAACCAAGACTGAAGGTCAGAAAGGACATTCATTCCAAAATTCTAAGTGGGCTAATTGTAGCTCACTCTAAAGAAGAGAGATCCTCTGTTGATCTGCCATGCATGGGTGAGGACTTGTCAATAGCACAAAGGACTCCATTATTGCTGTATCAAAGTAAATAGCTGTTGGAAGAAAGTGAGTCAGGAAGATGAATGATGAGCTAAGTATTAAGCAGACATTGAATGCAAACAGTGGTTCACAGTTGTTCTTAGAAAGAATGTGTGGAGTATTTGTTAACCCCTTCACTTCCTGGAAGAAATATAGCATTTCCGACTTCTTAGAAAATCCCTGTTATGAAAGTTTAAAGGGATATTGACTAATAATAATTATTAGCAATAATAATATTAGTAGTAATAGTGATAATGATGGTAACTAGCATTTAGATAGTAATTTCAGGTTTGAAAAATAATTTATATATTTTGGTTCAAACATTATCTTCAAAATAACCCTGTGTGATAGATGCTATTATTATTATTATCCCTGTTTATAGATGAGAAAATTGAGTCCGAGAGAGGTTAATGACTACAACAGCCACACAGATAGAAGCTGGGGACAGAGACAGTCATATTTTTTCTATTTGGTTACCTTTAAAAATAATGTCAATTCCATTTCAATATCTCTCTAAGTTTTTCAAATTGCTTCTCTTTCCCTCTCAACAAATCTGGGTGTCTAAAAATGGGAATCTAATTAGCATACCCATTTTACTGATAAGGAAAGTAAAGCCCCTAGAATTTAAGATATTTTCCCACTTATATATGTCAGAACTGACATTCATATTTAAGTCCTCTGATTCAATGTTTAATACTTTCCATTGGATTATGCTACTGTCCTGAATTATAATTGGAATGCCCCTTTAATCTAATGAACAATCATCTTCCTCTTATCCAGCTTTGATCAAACTGTCATTTTTAAACATATTTACAATATGAAATTTGCTTGATCCTAACATCATTGTACTCAAAAATTGATACTAAAGAACCACGTTATATGTAAAAAGTCATTACACTTTTTCCATTCATTTAAAATGCATTAAAACATTTATTGAGTTTTATTTATAATTCAGTATATTAGCTAGGAGGAAGGGGATGCAAATTCAATTAAATTCAACAAACATTTATTATGTACTTAGAACATGTTGCAGGGTATTGGGAGAGAGCCATTAAATTTAGATAAGAAAAAAGGGAAGAGGGAACAGAAATAAAGAATTTAGATAGCATCTAATTATGTACTAGGCCCTGTGTTAATGGCCTTAACAACAAATATGATCTCATTCAATTCTTATAACAATCCTGCAAGACAGGTACCATTATTATTCCCATTTAATATTTGAGGGAAACATAGGCTAAGTGACTTGTGCAAGGTCATCCATCTCTTAAGTACCTGGGGCCAGAGTTGAACTGAAATATGCCAAAAATTGCCAAAAGAACCTTACAATGTTGTCACAGAGAGTCAGACATGATTGAAATAACTGAATAATGGCAAGGGAAGCCAGAGAACTTTTCTGTTATTTCACAGTATTTTATCCCTGGCTCAAGCAGAAAATAACTGGTCATTCAGTTGTGCAGAAAATTAGACCTATAATCAGGAATATTTCAGTTCGAATCTGGCCCCAGGTATTTAAGAAATCACATCTTTTGGGATAAAAATTCACTATTTGACAAAAACTGCTGGGAAAACTGGAAATTAGTATGGCAGAAACCAGGGATGGATCTACACTTAATACTGTATGCCAAGATAAGATCAGAATGGCTTCATGATTTTGGCATTAAAAAATGAGATTATAACTAAATTAAAAGAACATAGTTTACTTCTCAGACTTGTGGGGGAGGAAGGAATTTGTGTCCAAAGAAGTAGAGATTATTATTGATCACAAAATAGAAAATATTGATTACCCCATTCACATTGATGGCTAAAATTACTAAATCTATATTTCCTGCCATTTTGTTAACACCTGCTTATGCTTTTCTTCTTCTCTTCCTCTGTAACCCTCTCCTCAGTATTAAACTTGCCAGCACCACTTGCCTCTCACAGCCCTCCCTTTTTATGATCACTCCCCCCACCTTAGAATTCTTCCCCTTTTCTTACCCCTTTTCCTCAAAATTTCTGTATTCCCTTCTACTTAGCTTACTCCTTCCCTTTTCACTTTTCCCCTCCGACTTTTCAATAAGATGAGAAAAGTTTCGAATTGAATAGGTCTATTTTTTTCTCTTTAAGCCAATTCTGATGAGAGTAAGTTATACACTCTGTTCATTGCATCCCTTCTTTCCCTCGGTTTCATTTGCCTCTTGGGGTACAATTTCCTTTCCACCTCTAGTTTCTTTTTTATATTATAACAGGAAAACCAAATTATGCATGTATTCTTTATGTATACTCATAACAGAAATATAGTTCACACAGTTTCTTTTTACCTTTTTATGCTTCTCCTCAGTCCCATATTTGGAGATCAAACATTTTGTTTAGTTCTAGCTTTTTTTTCCATCAGAACTAGATAAAATTCACCTATTTCATTGAATGCCCATTTTCTTACCCGGAAAAAATGCACATTTTGGATGGGTAAATTATTCTTAGCTGCATACCAAGTTCCTTAGCCTTTTGGAATATCAGATTCCAGGCCCTTTGATCCTTTAATGTGGACATTGTTAGATCCTGAGTAATCCTTATTGTGGCTCCTTTGTATTTGAATTGTTTTTTTTTCCCTAGATGCTTGTAGTATTTTTAGCTTGGTCTGATAGTTCTGGAATTCGGCCACAATATTTCTTGGAGTTTTCATTTTGGTGTCTCAGTAGGTGATCAATGAATTCTTTCAATGTCTATTTTACCCTGTTTCCATAACATCTGGGCAGTTCACTTTGATGATTTCCTGAAAAATAGTGTCTAGGCTCTTTTTTTCATCATAATTTTCAGCAAGTCCAATAATGCTCAGATTATCTCTCCGGGATCTATTTTCCAAATCTTTTGTTTTCCTAAGTAGGTATTTAACATTTTTTCCATTGTTTCATTTTTTGTTTTCTTTTTCCTAGGCTTATTCTGAGCTTGACTGATTCTTGGTGTCTCCTTGAGGCATTCATTTCCACTCGTTCAATTCTGATTTTTAATGAATTATTGTTTCATTTATTTTTTAATTTCTTTTTGTAATTATCCAATTGAGTTTTTAAGTGAGTTGTTTGTTTTATGGAATTGTTTTCCATTTTTCCAATTTTATTTTTTTAAAGAGTTATTTTCTTTTTCCAATTCAGTAGTTCAGTTTTCCTTGGAATTGTTTACCTTTTCCAATTCACTAATTTTGTTTTTCAAGGTTTTGGTTTCTTTATCCATTCTATCTTTTAATGAATGGGATGACTTATCCAGACCCTCTTGTCAAGCTTCCCTTTTCTTTCCCCATTTTAATTCTAGCTCTCTTGTAAGAGCCTTATTAATTTCTTGTAGGAAAGTTTTGTGTAGTGGGAACCAGATCATATCCTCCTTTGGGGATTCATCTGGAGACAGTCTGTTTTTAGTCTCTTCAGTGATTGAAATCTGCTCTCTATCTTTAGAGAAGCTATCTATAGTTAGAGATTGCTTTAATTTTTTGCTCATTTTGACAAAAAAGAATCAAAGAAAACAAACAAACAAACAAAATGTAAATGTGGTCTGCTTTTTGGGCAGCACAGTATTACCAAGCTTCCACTACAGACTACCAAAGGTAGCAATGTAGTAGCAGAGGAATAGCAATGGCTATGCTGCCTGCACAGTGGCCACTCTCTGACACTCTGAGAGCATGCTGAGTCACTCTGGGTCTTGGGTGGGTGTGTTCAGGTCTTGAGAGACCCCAGTGTTTCGGGATTTCAGTCTTTACCTACTGTGTTTAAAGCTTCTCTGCTGATCTACTGGCTTGCTGACAAGGCAAAGAAGTTCACACAGGAGCCAAAAACTGGAAACTGAGTGGATGCCTATCAATTGGAGAATGGCTGGATAAATTGTGGTATATAAATATTATGGAATATTATTGTTCTGTAAAAAATGACCAACAGGATGATTTCAGAAAGACCTGAAGAGACTTACATGAACTGATGCAGAGTGAAATGAGCAGGATCAGGAGATCATTATATACATAAACAACAATACTATATGATGATCGATTCTGATGGATATGGCACTCTTCAACAATAAGATGAACCAAATCAGTTCCAATAGAGCAGTAGTGAATTGAACCAGCTACACCCAGCAAAAAAATTCTGGGAAATGAGTATGAACCACTACATAGAATTCCCAATCCCTCTATTTTTGGCCGCCTGCATTTTTGATTTGCTTCACAGGTTAATTGTACACTATTTCAAAGTCTGATTCTCTTTGTACAGCAAAATAACTGTATGGACATGTATACATATATTATATTTAACATATACTTTGACATATATAACATATATTGGTTAACCTGACATCTGGGGGAAAGGGTGGGAGAAGGAGGGGAAAAATTGTAACAAAAGGTTTTGCAATTGTCCATGCTGAAAAATTACCTATGCATATATCTTGTAAATAAAAAGCTATAATTAAAAAAAAAAGAAATTCACCCTGGGTAAAGTTCTCCCTGCAAATTTTCCGAGGGCTGCAACTACACCCCGACCTCTCCAGTTTACTCAGTGTGAGCTGCCTTCTGTGGTCTTGGTGCCTGTCTGCAGTCTGTGCCTAGTCTAAGCATCCCCACCCATGAGCAAAAGCAGACCTTTTTTTGGTGAATTTCAAGGATCTCTTCTGTTGGTAATGTATTTGTGGGTTTTTTTTTCAGTCAAGCACTAATTCCAAGGCCATATCATGAAAAAAACGTATTCTGAGGGCCAGAAAGAGCTTAGATAGCTGTTTGTGTCTTTGCAAGTATAGCCATCCTGATCTCAGATAAAGTAAAAGCAAAAATTGATCTAATTAAAAGAGATAAAGAAGGAAACTATGTCTTGCTAAATGGTACCATAGACAATGAAGCAATATCAATACTAAATATATATGTACCAAGTAGTATAGCATGGAAATTCCTAAAGATGATGTTAAGGGAGATGGAAGAATAAATACACAGCAAAACTATAGTAGTGGAAGATCTAAACCTTGCTCTCTCAGAACTAGATAATGCAAACCACAAAATAAATAAGAAAGAAGTCAAAGAGGTAAATATAATAATATAAAAGTTAGGAATGATAGATCTGGAGAAAATTGAATGGAGGCAGAAAGGAGTACACTTTGTTCTTAGCAGTTCATGCAACATATACAAAAACTGATCATGTTTTAGGACATAAAGACCTCAAAATCAAATGTAGAAAGGCAGAAATAATAAATGCATTTTTTCAGATCATGATGCAATAAAATTATATTCAATAAAGCCAGAAGAAAATAGACAAAAAAGTTATTGGAAACTTAACAATTTCATCCTAATTAATGAATGGGTGAAGTAGCAAATCATAGACACAACAAATAATTTCATCCAAGAGAATGACAATAATGAGACAACATAGCAAAATTTGTAAGATACAGCCAAAGCAATACTAAGGAGAAATTTTATGCTTACTTACATAAAATAGACAAAGAAAAAAATCAATGAATTGGGCTTGCAACTAAAAATGCTAGAAAAAGAGCAAATTAAAATCTCCCAACCAAATGCCAAACTTGAAATTCTAAAAATAAAATAAATAAATAATAAAAATAAAATAAAAGTTAATAAAATTGAAAGTAAAAAATCTATTGAATTAATAAAACTAAGAGTTGGTTTTATGAAAAAACCAACAAAATAGATAAAACTTTTATAAATTTGATTAGAAAAAGGGAAGAGGAAAATCGAATTGTTAGTCTCAAAAATCGAAATGGAGAAATATCCACCAATGAAGAGGAAATTAGAGCAACAATTAGGAGTTACTTTACCCAATATTATGGCAATACATTTGATAACATAAGTAAAATGGAAGAATACCTACAAAAATATAGTGTGATGATCGCGTATTTTTAAATCAGCAGGAGTCAGGAATTCAGGTTAGGGGAAAATCGTCAGTCTTTATTCTCAGTGAAGAAGGATTGGAGGTGGAAGAGAATCGGCGATAGCAATGTGTGCAGCTGAGTCAAGAAGCTAGCTAGACCAGCAGCCACAAGACCAGCAGCTAGGAGTATTGAACCCAGGCCCAATCTCCCCCAGCTTCTCTTCCTGTCTCTCTCTCTCTGCCTCCACCCACCAAAATCGTCATTTCCTCTACAACACATCAGGACTTGCACAGAGAGTGGGCAGGGACCATTCTTTATCCGATCATGTATATTAATAGAGTATAGCCCAATTACTATTTAGCCTCACATACTTGAGACCTCAGTGCATCAACTCAAACTTCAGCCCATTACAATATAGATTGCCCAGATTAATAGAGGAAGAAGTAAATTGCTTAAATAATCCTATTTCAGAAAAAGAAATAGAACAAGCTTTTATTCAAGTCCCTAAGGAAAATATGCCCAGGACTAGATGGATTTATGTTAATTCTACTAAGCATTTAAAGAACAATTAACTTGGTGAAATAAGAATGTCCATTATGACTACAATTATTCAATATTATACTAGAAATGTTAGCTTTGGCAATAAAAGAAGAAAAAGAAATTGAAGGTATTAAAATGGGGGAAAAGGAAATAAAATCGTCACTCTGCAGGTGACATGATGATATATTTAGGGAATCCAATAAAATTAACTAAAAAGCTACTTGCAATAATCAACAACTTTAGCAAAGTTTCAGGATATAAATCAAACACATGTAAATCATTGGTATTTCTATATATTATTTGCAAAGCCCAACAACAAGAGATCAAAGTAGAAATTCCATTTAAAATAATTCTTGACAAAATAAAATATTCGGGAGTCAAATTTCTAAGACAAATTCAGGAACTATATGAACATATTTATAAAACACTTCCATATGAATAAAGTCAGATCTAAACAATTGGGAAAATAGCAATTATTCATGGGTAGTCTAAACTAAAATCATAAGAATGACAATTCTACCCAAAATAATTTATTTATTCAGTGCTATACCAATCAAAAAGTATTTTATCCAGCTAGAAAAAAATAACAAATTTCATCTGAAAAAATAAGAGATCAAGAATACCAAGGGAATTAATGGAGGGAGAGGGGAACAAAGCAAAGTGGCCTAGCCATAATTTAAAACTATTATAAAATTCCAATCATTAAAGCCAATGTTACCATCTAAGAAATAAGAGTGGTGGATTATTGGAATGGGTCAGATATACAAGACACAATATTCAATGAACACAGGAATCTACATTTTGATGAACTCAAAGACTCTAGCTTCTGGCATAAAAACTTGTCTGACAAAAACTGCTGGGAAAACTGACAGAAAGACATAGACCAATATATATAAGGTCAAGATGGGCACATGATTCAGACATACAAGGGTGATACAATAAGCAGATTAGGAGAGTAAGGAATAGTTTTCTTGTTGCATCTAGGAAGAAAGGAAAACTTTATGAGCAACTAAGAGATATAGAATGTTATGAAATGCAAAATTCCTAAAGACTTATTATAGAAAATACTTTCCACATCCAGAGAAAGAATTATGTAGTCAGAATGCAAATTGAAACATATTATTTCTACATTTTTTGTTCTTTTTTTTGTGGATTTTCCCATTAGTTCTGATTTTTCTTTCAAAACATGACTGATGAGAAATATGTTTAATATGATCTTGCATGTATAACTTGTACAAATTCTTTTCTGTCTTTGGAATGGGGGAGAGGAGGGAAAGAGAATAAAAAAATTGAACTCAAAAAAAAATTAACTCCAATACTGTATAAACTATTTTTAAAAATAGGAAATGAAGGATTCCTCCCAAATTCCTTTCATGACACCAACATGGCACTGATACCTAAAGCAGGTAGGACAAAAAAAGAGAAAGAAAATTATAGACCAATCTCCCTAATGAATATAGATGCAAAAATCTTACATAAAATATTAACAAAGAGATTACAAATAATCATCCTCAGGAATAATCCATGACCAAATAGAATTTATACCAGGAATGCAGGGCTGGTTCAATAGTAAGAAAATTATTAGCATAATTGACTATATCAGTAACCAAATTAACAAAATCTGTATGATTATCTCAATAGATTCAGAAAAAGCATTTGATAAAACCCAACACCCATTCCTATTAAAAACACTAGAGAGTATAGGAATAAACGGACTTTTCCTTAAACAGTCAGTAGTATTTATTTAAAACCATCAGTAAGCATCATATGTAATGGGGCTAAAATGGAACCATTCCCATTAAGATCAGAGGTGAAACAAGTTTGCCCACTATCACCATTACTATTTAATATTGTATTAAAAATGCTAACTTTAGACAATAAGAGGTGAAAAAGAGATTAAAGGAATTAGAGTATGTAATGAGGAAAGTTAATTATCACTCTTTGCAGATGATATGATTGTATATTTAGAGAACCCCAGATAATCAACTAAAAAGTTCTTAGAAATAATCTATAACTTTTACAAAGTAGTAGGATACATAAAAAATCCACATACATCATCAGCATTTGTATACATAACTAACAAAATTCAACAGCAAGTGATACAAAGAGAAATTCCATTTAAAATAACCATTAATAGTATAAAATATTTGAGAATCTATTTGCCAAGGGAAAGTCAGGAACTATAGAAGCAAAACAACAAAATACTTTCCACACAAATAAAGTCAAATCTAAACAACTGGAAAAATACCTTGAATAGGTTGAGTGAATATAATAAAGACAATACTACCTAAACTAATATATTTATTTAGTGCTTTACCAATGAAACTCTGAAGAAACTATTTTACTCACTAGAAAAAAATAACAACAAAATTCATCTGGAAGAACAAAAGGTCAAGAATTTTAAGGGAACTAATAAAAAAATCAAATGAAGATGACCTAGGTGTACCAGATCTAAAACTGTATTACAAAGTAGCAGTCACCAAAACCATTCAGTATTGTTTAAGAAATAGACTAGTTGATCAGTGGAATAGGTTAGATTCACAGGACAAAATAGTCAATAACTATAGCAATCAAGTTTTTGACAAACCCAAAGATCCCAACTTTTAGGATAACAGTTCACTATTTGACAAAAACTATTGGGAAAATTTGAAACTGATATGGAAGAAAGTAGTCATAGACCCAAACATAACATTGTATACCAAGATAAAATGAAAATGGGTTCATAATCTAGGCATAAAGAATGAGATTATAACTAAATTGGAAAAACATAGTATAGTTTACCTCTCAGACCTGTGGAGGAGGAAGGAATTTGTGACCAAAGAATAACTAGAGATCATTATTAATTACAAAACAGATACTTTTGATTATATCAAATTAAAAAGGTTTCGTACAAACAAAACTAATGCAGACAAGATTAGAAGGGAAGCAATAAACTGGGAAAATATTTTTACAGTCAAAGGTTCTGATAAAGGCCTCATTTCCAAAATATATAGAGAATTGACTCTAATTTATAAGAAATCAAGCCATTCTTCAATTGATAAATGGTCAAAGGATATGAGCAGACAAATTTCAGATGATGAAATTGAAACTATTTCCACTCATATGAGTGTTCCAAATCACTACCATACATAAGTCAGTCAGAGAAGATATGAGTTAATGAACCACAGGAGAAATGAGATATCTGAGTAAATTTTTTTCTTAAATGGAGATTTGAAGTTCATAGCCCCACTTTCTAATCAATGAGGCAGAGGATGATGATAATGTAGAATACCAAGGCCTAATAAGATTTTATAGATCTTTGGGCCTGTGAATAAAATGTCATCTAGAATCAGGAAAACTCTAAGTTGAAATCCCTTCTCAGACAGTTACCGGCTTTATGACTCTGGACAAGGAAGTTATCATTTTGTTTACATCAGTTTCCCCATCTGTGAAATAAGTGTAATAATAGCACATACTCTCAGAGTTAATATGAGGTTCATATGAGATAATAAATGTAAAGAATCTAGAACATAATTAAGTGCTATATAAATGGTAGCTATTATTACAAGAGATAAGCTTATCTCCACCATGAACTTTCTAGTGAAGAAGAAGTCTTCAGGACATGCATGCAAGGAAGATATGATAATATCCCACAAAAATTCATTGGGCAGAGATAGATATGAACATAAATAATTTAAACCAACAACCTTAAATGATAGATCAAAAAGGGGAAAATAATCAGTAAAAGAGCATGGAAGTTTAACTGTAGGAGTTCAATTTGAATTCATAGGGTTTGGAGAGGAAGGAATATAAGATGTATTCCAAAGATAGAAATAATATGATATTTAACATGTATTGGACTACCTGCCATCTAGAGGAGCAAATGGGAGGAAGGAGGGGAAAAATTGGAACAAAAAGTTTTGCAAGGGTCAATGTTGATAAATTACCTATGCATATCTTTTGTAAATAAAAATCTATAATAATAAT
Organism: Sarcophilus harrisii; assembly: GCF_902635505.1. Lineage (NCBI taxonomy): Eukaryota > Metazoa > Chordata > Mammalia > Dasyuromorphia > Dasyuridae > Sarcophilus > Sarcophilus harrisii. The sequence continues at coordinate 187,054,036 of NC_045427.1, read as the reverse complement.
AATAATAGAGAATAATGTGAGAAAACATATAGAGATAAGACAGTTCAGATGGGATATAGAAAAGGTCCAATTTTTCTAGACTATAGAGTACATGGAGGAGATAAATATGAAAAAAAATCTAGAAGGATCTTATATTATTAAGGTAAACTTTGTTTTAATATTACCATCCCAATTTCCACTTGTATTGATAAGTAAGGGCTATTATAAGATGTTGATATATGTTATATATCAGCATATATAATATAAATATAAATATATATGTATATACATATAAGATGTTGCTATTATAAGATGCTGATAAGAGTATGGCTGTTCTATTCCCTTGAGGCTCTAAAGGTAATTCAGAGGTACTGAGTAGTTGTTGCTTCAGCATAATTCAACCCATCTTCTTTTACAGTTATGACTTTATTACATGACATTTTTATATCACTTCTCCATAATTCATTTTTTCAAAATTCATTACAATGTCATTTATATATTTTGAAAGAAAAAATGGGCCCTCGTCTGAACTTACAAAAATATAAGATTTTCTATGATAGGGGTGAGTAAGCTAAAGTATAGGGTTAAAGTCAAGTCTAAATTAGATTAAATTAATAATATTTCTTTCCAAGGTAATATTTCTAATTTTCATTCTTTTTTCTAAAAAAAATCATTATGGTAATTTTTGTAAATGTTACATATTTTGATAACCCTTGGAATTAATAATCTCATCATCATTCATTCCTTAAATATTCAGCAAAATGTTATTAATCTCCATGTACACATTCCACTTTATTGTAACTAAGTCCTTCTATAGGTTTACTATGTAACAGCATTAATTAGTTTAACTATTATTTTAATGATTCAAACCATTTTCCAAAGGGATCATCAAGTTTAACATTTTATTTTTTGCTGAAATACATTGAGATTATCAATATAATAATCATCTTTAGTGGAATTTGAGTGCCAAAGTTTAGAAAAGTTTTTAAATTATTTTTCTACTATCAGTATATTATCTGAGCTCTCAGAAAATCAACAACATTTGCTAGGAGAGACAGAAAAAGGGAGAAAGATGCTTTTGGAAATTAAAAGATAAAATTACTCGTGAAAGGATATGCTTAAATCATAAGGATGTGGCAGTAATAGTCTTCTCCGCTCCCAAAAATTAGATCCTTCTGGTAAAGAATTAAAACTAGATAGATAGAAGATAGGTGATTGTAGAGGGCTGAAACTCCAAAAAGGTATGCTTGAATCAGACAACTGAACACTTAAGGCTAATTACCTATTTGATGTGAGATAATAACTATATTAGCATATATTGGGATAAATGCCTCTTCTCACCTTGGTGCTTGCTATAATGTTTGGTATTAAGATAATCATAGGCATAATATAAAGCATAGGCCAGAGTCACTTGGCAGCAGGATGAGGAGGAGAGAGGCTGGTGACTCTCGACTCCAGGAACCAGGATACATCTTTGGCAAGCCTAGTGGCAGTTTGCCTGCCTCCTTTGCTTCTCCTCCTAAAGACGAAGGATTTTAATTTATCCTCACTCTGACTGACGCGGAGGCCCTCTAACTAGCCTGTACTCTACAGGTGGTAAAGAGATAAAAAGAGATAGCATTAGATAGAGGACCAAGGTGCAGAATTTATAGGATTTTGATGACATATGTAGTTGCTTACAAAACAAAATCGTCAGAGTTTAAAACCTATTTAGCTAATATAGTAAGAATTTAAATTACAAAATTATCAGATGGCAGTTTGGGATGATATCATCCTCTTTCTTCTCAACACACTTAACTGAGAAAATACTTTATTGCACTTGCCTTGAGTATTATTCAGAGTATTTGCCCCAGGTGCAAAACTCCCTGGGCTCAGTGCTATTTCTACCAACCATTAAAGTAAAGTAACACTACAATAGTAAGATTGGAATCATAAAGTATCTCAAAGCTGATGGTTATCAGTATGAATTTGTCTGGAGAAGGAAAGATAGGAATTATCTTCTGATGGTTAAAATGCTCTTATATGGAAGAACAAACATTTAAATTCTGTCTTTAGTGGAACCCAGACCCCAGAAGCTACAGGAAAGTTCAATAGAAGGAAGAATTTTGAATAGAGTTGTTCAGAAATGGACAGAATACATTGTTCTTCTACTCAAAAGAATCAAAGTAAAAATAATAATAGCTTCTTAAATATATATACATATTACATCAAGTATAGCATACAGCAAAGAGCCCTATATTTAATCAGAAGATGCATCTTTGAATGCTGGATTACCACTTATCTAAATGCTTTAGACAAATCATTTAATCCCCATTGTCCTAAATTTCCTTGTCTAAAAATGTGAGGTCTGGACAAATTGACATGTAAGGTTACTTCCTGTTTTAAACAAAATGATCTAAAATCAAGAGGCAGATTTTCCTTCACTACATAAGAAACAATTTCTCACTTTGGTATTAGAAATTTCCAACAATGAAATGGAAAACTTTGGAATGTAGTGAGCTCTCTATCACTGAAAAGGATCAAAAAGGAGCTGTATGACCACTTTTCTGAACTGGTGAAGAAATGGTACCTGCAATAGTAATGTCTAAAATAGATGATTCCTGAGATCTTTCTGCAACTGTGAAATTCTATACCAGTTCAACAAAGAACTTTATCACCCTGCTTCAGTTACCTTCTTTATTCCATCTCTACGGTCTCCTTCTCCTATTGGAAAGTTCCAGTAAAAACTTCCTTTTTCAAAAGGACTCAAAATAGTCAGGCTCATGGCTCCATGTGATTACCTTCCCTGATCTTGCAACTCTTTTTAGTTCCCTTTTGTGTGTTTTCTTCTCTTATTACACTATAAGCCTCTTGAGGCAGGAACTGTCTTTCATTTCACTTCTTTTTTTATTATTACAGCATTTAGCATCATTCTGGCACAGAGTAAGTAATTATTAAATGATTCCTGTTGACATTATTATTGGATTTCATAATTATGCCAAATAATTTTGCAATGGAAAGATTATTTAATTTGGACTTGTTTGAGTTTTTTTTTTTTTCTTAGTATTCATGTAACTTTTGACAAACTCATTTTTGTTTTTGATGAGGCAATTAGGTTAAGTTACTTACTTGCCCAAAGTCAAACTGTTAGTTAGTGCCATATGTTTGAGGTTGAATTTGAACTCAGGTCCTCCTGACTCCAGGGTTAGTACTCGATGCACTGGGCCACCTAGCTGCCCCTAGTTGCTTCTTGTTATAAAAATTAATTTTATTTCCAACTGTTCTCCTGCCCTCCTTCCCCATTCTCCCTAGAGAAGGCCACCATATGACAAAGATTTATAGATATATGTAAAATCATATTCTGTATAGTTCTATCTATTGATGCTTTCTTTACAGGCAGAAATCTTCTTTCCCCATAGATTCTCAGGAGTTTATTTGACATATAATACTCAGAATAACTTAGTTATTATAATCATTCTTTGAACAATATCGTTCTTACTGTATACCATGTTCTCTTTGTTCTGTTCTTTGGAAAATCTCAAGAAGGTTATTTTTTCTATACATAAGGGGAAAAAAGATTTATTTTCTTCTCAACTTAAAACAAATCCCTCAAGATAATTAAAAACTGTTTCACATAAAACAAATATTTGAAATGAAAAAAAGAATCATTATTTCTCTCCTTACTGCTATTCTTAAAGCTGTAAACACATGACTTTTCAAGACCCTCATCTTTTTAAATCAAAATTTAACACTGAGGGGGGGGGGGGCGGAGCCAAGATGGCGGAGAAGACACATGCGACTTTCTAAGCTCTTCTCTTACCCTCTTTATCAGTATTATATCAAGCCTCAAAAATAGTCTTGACTGCTACAATTCATAAAGATAAGAAGTAGAACAATTCACTGGCCAAAGAAAATCTGCAGTCTCGCCAAAAAAAAGGTTGGTTCAGGGGCCAGGGGGGAGATCAGCACAGACGGAGAGAGAAATTAGGTTCCGAGGAGAGTCTCAAACCGAAAGTGAAAGCACAGATCTCAGCACAGGCTTGCAGCCCCAACCCGCAGTACTGGGCTTTTCCTTGGGGCAGTTGTGATCCTGCACGGCAGGAGGACGCAGGCCAGGTTAGCCTCCAATCTGCACAGTGGGGAGCTTGGCTTGGGGCCATAGAGCTTTTCCAGGGCCGATTTGCATCAGGCAGAGACACTGGGGCAGAGGTCGGGGCGGTCTGCGGTCTGGCGTCAGCTGCTAATACTCACAGTCCCACAAGAGGCTCCAGCCTGGGGCAGTGACACTTTCACCCCTTAGTCTCTAGCCGAGGGCAATCGCTAACCCACACAGCCCAACCGGGCACTTCTATAGCTCGGCCAGTGCTGAATCCACTTCCTGTTGGGGGAAGGGAAAACTCTCACTCAGAGCACTCCCATACCTCAGAGCCTGAAATCGGTTTACATCTCTCCCTGTTCTGCAGAGGAAGCTGGTAACCCCCTTGCCTAGGAGACATACCCTAAAGGCTTTAAAACATGAATAAAAAGATGAAAAGAACGATTGACAGCTTCTATGCAGAAAAAGAGCAGGTCAGCAGACCTGAAGAGACCTCAAACAGCAAACATGCATCAGACTGTCCTCCTTTTACATGATGCTCCAAGAAGAGACCATTAAAAGTCTCAAAAGAGAGTTAGAAGATAAATGGGGAAAGGAAAGAGAAGCTTAAAGAGAGCAACAACTTCCTTGAAATACGAATTGAAAAGTTAAAATTCCCAGGAAGTGCAAATTGGTGAATTGGAAAAATAAAAAAAAACTAGGAAAGTAAGAATTGTAAATTGGAAAAAATAAAGAATTCACTAGAAAGTAGGATTTGTGAATTGGAAAACACAAAGAACATTCAAGAAAGTAGGATCTGTGAATTGGAAAAAGAAAATAATTCACTAAAAAAAATTAGTGAAATGGAAAAAATTCCACAGACCAAAACAATACATTTAAAAACTCAATTGACATATACAGAAAGAAGTAAAAAAGCTAATGAAGAAAATAATTTTTAAAAATTAGAACTGAACAAATAGAAACTAATGATTCATTGAGACAGCAAGAATCAGTCAACAAAACAAAAAAAATGACAAACTGGAAAAACCATGAATTATCTACTTGCAAAAACAACAGACTTGGAAAATAGATCTAGGAGAGATAATCTGAGGATTATTGGACTTTCCGAAAACTATGATGAAAAAAAAGAGCCTAGATACTATTTTACAAGAAATCATCAAAGAGAACTGCCCAGATGTAAATAGGAATCAGAAGGTAAAATAGGCATTGAAAGAATTCACCGAACACCTTCTGAAAGAAACTAAAATAAAACCCCAAGGAATATTGTGGCCAAATTTCAGAACTATCAGATTAAGGAAAAAATTTTACAAGCAGCCAAAAAACATTTAAATACCGAGGTGCCACAATAAGGATCACCCAAGATCTGGCTGCCTCTACATTAAAGGAAAGAAGGGTCTGGAATATGATATTCCGAAAGGCACAAGAACTTGGGATGCAGCCAAGAATAAACTACCCAGCTAAGTTGAGCATTTTCTTCCAGGGAAGAAGATGGAATTTAATGAAACAAATGAATTCCATTTGTTTCTGAAGAAAAACCAGAACTAAACAAAAATTTGATCTCCAAACCATAGAACTCAAGAGATGCAGAAAAGGTAAAAAATAACTCTTGAGAATTGTATTTCTGTTGTGGATATACAAAAGAATACATGTATAATTTGATTGTACTGATATAAATAAAAAGGAAGTAGATATGGAAAAGGGATGATGGTAGAATAAGGTGGGAAGGAGGGATAAAAAGAGGGAAACCACATCCCAAAAAGAGGCAAAGGAAACTTATAATCTGAGGGAACTTAGAGAGGGGGAGGAACATTGTGTGAATCTTACCTCATCAGAGTTGGCTCAAAGAAAATAATTGACATTTGTTTTAGAGAAAATTCTCTGCCCTATTAAAAACAGGGAGAGGAAAAGGGAAAAAGAAAACAGTAATAAGGGAAGGAAGGGAAAGACTCAAAGGGGGAAGGGAGGATTATAAAGAGGATAAGCATTTTGATACAAGAGGGGTACATAAGTTTAAAAGGGAGAAAGAGGGGTTGGGGAGGCAGAATAAGTAAAGCATCATCTGGGGTATTAGGATGGGGAAATACAGATTTAGTAATTCTAACCGTAAATGTGAATGGGATGAACTCCAAAAGAGGAGGCAGATAGCAGACTGGATCAAAAGTCAGAACCCCACAATATGTTGTTTTACAAGAAACACATTTAAAGCAGGGGGATTATATAGAGTAAAAGTAAAAGGCTGGAGCAAAATCTATTATGCTTCAGGTGAGTCAAAAGAGGGGTAGCCATCCTTATCTCAGATCACAAAAGTAAAATTGATCTAATTAAAAGAGATAAGGAAGGAAACTACATCCTGCTAAAGGGAGATAAACAAGAAGCAATATCAATATTAAAATATATGCACCAAGTGGTATGGCATCCAACTTCCTAAGGAGAAGTTAAGAGAGTGCAAGAAGAAATGACAACAAAACTGTAAAAGTAGGAGATCTCAACCTTGCACCCTCAGAATTAGACAAACCAAACCACAAAACAAATAAGAAAGAAATTAAAGAAGTAAATAGAATATTAGAAAAATTAGGTATGTTGGATCTTGGAGAAATTGAATGGAGATAGAAGGGAAATACTTTTCTTCTAGCAGTTCATGGAACCTATTCAAAATTGACCATATATTAGGACATAAAGACTAAATTAAATGCAAGAAAGCAGAAATAGTAAATGCTTTCTTTTCAGATCATGATGCAATAAAACTACATTCAACATAAAGTTAGGGGAAATAGACCAAAAAGTAATTGAAACAAACAATCTCATCTTAAAGAATGATTGGTGAAGAGCAAATTAGTACAATTAATAATTTCACTAAGATAATGACAATGATGAGACATCATACCAAAATTTGTGGGATGCAGCCAAAGGGTAATAAGAGGGAATTTATATCTTTAGAGGCTTACTTGAACAAACAGAGAAAGAAAAGTTTAATGAATTGGCTTGAAATAAAAAACTAAAAGACCAAATTAAAAACCCCAATCAAATACTAAATTGGAAATTTAAAATTAAAAGGAGAAATTAAAAATATTGAAAGTAAAAACCATTGAACTAATTAATAAACTAAGAGTTGGTTCTATGAAAAGCCACAAAATAGATAAGCCTATGATAAATCTTGATTAGAAAAAGGAGAGAGGAAATGAAATTAGTAGTCTTAAAATGAAAAGGGAGAACTTTCCACCAATGAAGAGGAAATTAGAGAAATAATAAGGAGTTATTTTGCTCAACTTTATGCCAATAAATTTGATAACCTAAGGAAATGGATGACTGCTTCCAAAAAATATAGACTTGAGACTAAAGAGGAGGAAGTAATTTTGAATAGTCCCATTTCAGAAAAGAAATAGAACAGGCAATTAAACAACTCCCTAAGAAAATCCCCAGGACCAGATGGATTTAATGTGAATTTTACCAAACATTTAAAGAACAATTGGCCTTAATGCTATATAAATTATTTGATAAAATAGGGAAATGAAGGAGTCCTACCAAATTACTTCTATGACACAGACATGGTACTGATACCTAAACCAGGTAGGCTGGAAAACAGAGAAAGAAAATTAAGACCAATCTCCCTAATGAATATTGATGCTAAAATCTTAAATAAGATATTAGCAAAAAGACTACAGAAAATCATCTCCAAGATAATACACTATGATCAAGTAGGATTTATACCAGGAATGCAGGGCTGGTATAAATTAGGAAAAATTATCAATATAATTGGCCATTTAATAAAAATTAACAAAACCATATGATCATCTCAATAGATGCAGAAAAGCATTTGATAAATCCAACATCCATTCCTATTAAAAACACTTGAGAGTATAGGAATAAATGGACTTTTGCTTAAAATAATCAGCAGCATCTATTTAAAACCACAGTAAGCATCATATGTAATGTAGACAAACTGCAAACCATTCCTAATAAGATCTGGAGGAAACAAGGTTGCCCACTATCACTGTTACTATTTAGTATTGTATTAGAAAACGCTAGTTTTAGCAATAAGAGCTGAGAAAGAGATTAAAATAATAAGAATAGGCAATGAGGAAACCAAATATCACCTTTGCCGATGACATGATGGTATACTTGAGAACCCAAAGATTCTGCTAAAAATTATTAGAAATAATCCACAACTTTAGCAAAGTTGTGGTTATAAAATAAACCCACATAAGTCATCAGCATTCTTATATATCACTAACAAAATCCAACAGTCAGAGTTACAAAGAGAAATTCCATTTAAAGTAACTACGGATAATATAAAATATTTAGGAATCTATCTGCCAAGGGAAAATCAGAAACTTTATGAGCAAAATTATAGACCACTTTTCACACAAATTAAGTCTGATCTAACCAATTGGAAATATTAAATGCTCTTGGATAGGGCGAGAAATATAATAAAGATAAAAAAAACTAATTATTTATTTAGCCTATAGCAACGATCAAAAAAATATTTTAATGACCTAGAAAAAATAACAAAAAGTTATATGGAAAAACAAAAGGTCAAGAATTTCAAGGGAATTAATGAAAAAAAAATTGGTGGTTAGCTGTATAGATCTAAAATTATATTAAGAGCAGAGTTAGAAACTATTTTATTCTAAGGAATAGATTAGTTGATCAGTGGAATAGATTAGGTTCAAGGGGATAAAAAGTCAAAAATATAGCAACCTAGTTTTTGACAAACCCAAAGACCCAGCTTTGGGATAAGAATACTGTTTGATAAAATTCGGGATAATTGGAAACTAATATAGAAATGGTTGATCCAACTTAACGCCGACACCAAGATAACAAATGGGTTCAGACCTAGGATAAAGAATAAAATTAATAAATTAGAGGAACACAGGATGTTTACCCTCTCGACCGGGAAGAGGAAGGTCTTTTAAGACCAAAGTAGAACTAGAGATCATTACTGATCACAAATACAAAAATTTCGATTATAAAACTGAAAAGTTTTTTAAAACAAAACTAATGCAGAAAGATTAGAAGGGAAGCAATAAATTGGGAAAATATTTTTACAGTCAGGTTTTGATAAAGGCCTCATTTAAAATATATAGAGAATTAACCTAATTTATAAAAAATCGCCATTTCCAATTGAAAATGGTCAAAGGATATGAAAGACAATTCTCAGATGAAGAAATTGAAATATTTCTATCATATGAAAAGATGCTCCAAGTCAACTAATCAGAGAAATGCAAATTAAGACAACTCTAAGATAACTAAACCTGTCAGATTGGCTAAAGACAGGAAAAAATAATAGATTGTTGGAGGGGATGGGGAAAACTAGGACATTGATGCATTGTTGTGGATTTGGAAAAATCCAACCATTCTGGGGAAATTTGCAACATGTCAAAAGTTATCAAATTTATACCCTTTGATCCAGAGTGTTACTACTGGATTATATCCCAAAGAGATTATAAAAGAAGGGAAAGGGACCTGTATGTGAAGAATGTTTGTGGGCCCTTTTTGTAGTGGGAAAAGAAACTGAATGGATGTCCATCAGTTGGAGAATGGCGTTTTGGTCATGTATACTTATTGTGTATCTAAGTTATATTTTAATATATTTAACATCTACTGGTCATCCTGCCATCTAGGGGAGGGGGTGGGGGGGGTAAGAGGTGAAAAATTGGAACAAGAGGTTTGGCAATTGTTAATGTTGTAAAGTTACCCATGTATATATCCTGTAAATAAAAGGCTATTAAAAAAAAAAATTTAACACTGTTGACTATCCCTTCCACGTGGATACTTTCTCTTCTTTTACTTTCTATAACATTCTTATCTTCACTCTCATCCTTTTTTTTATACATGAATAAACTGTTATTTTGCTGTACTAAAAGAATCAGACTCTGAAATATTATACAATTAGCTTGTGAAGGAAATCAAAAATGCAGGTGGGCAAAAATATAGGGATTGGGAATTCAATGTAATGGTTTTTAGTCATCTCCCAGAGTTCCTTTGCTGGGCATAGCTGGTTCAGTTCATTACTGCTCCATTGGAAATGATTTAGTTGATCTCATTGCTGAGGACGGCCAGGTCCTTCAGAACTGGTCATCATATAGTATTGTTGTTGAAGTATATAATGATCTCCTGGTCCTGCTTGTTTCACTCAGCATCAGTTCGTGTAAGTCTCTCCAGGCCTTTCTGAAATCATCCTGTTGGTCATTTCTTACAGAACAATAATATTCCATAATATTCATATACCATAATTTATTCAGCCATTCTCCAACTGATGGGCATCCACTCAGTTTCCAGTTTCTAACCACTACAAAGAGGGCTGCCACAAACCTTCGTGCACATACAGGTCCCTTTCCCTTCTTTATGATCTCTTTGGGATATAAGCCCAGTAGTAACACTGCCGGATCAAAGGGTATACACAGTCTGATAACTTTTTGAGCATAGTTCCAAACTGCTTTCCAGAATGGTTGGATTCGTTCACAACTCCACCAACAATGTATCATTCCTTCTCATCCTATATATTTCCTTATCAGTCTTCTTTGTAGGAAGTTCATCTCCCTTTTGTTCTCTGGTAAGCCTAAATATTTGTTTCTTAGATTTTGTCTTTTTCTTTGGTAATTTCAACATATTTCTCACTTGTGAACTCTATATCCAGGCCTAAGCTCTCCCTGACTTGCAATCCTACATTACCAACTTCCTTATTATATTTCTATTTGTATGCTCCATAAATATAACCAACTCAATTTATTCAATAAAATAATAATAATATCTGGCAAAATTCTCTTTGAGAATTTGGTTTTTGTTTTTATTAAACCTAATACAAGGCTAATATAGAATATAGAAAAGTTCTAGGCAAAAAGGAAATTTTTATGGCCACAAACTTTCAAAATGTCTTTTAAACTTGGTTTCAACATTCAAATTTGCGCCAATACATGTATACTTATTGTGTATCTAATTTATACTCTAATATATTTAATATCTACTGGTCATCCTGCCATCTAGGGGAGGGGGTGGGGGGAAGGAGGGGAAAAATTGGAACAAAAGGTTTGGTAATTATCAATGTTGTAAAATTACCCATACATATAACTTGTAAATAAAAAGCTATGAAAGAAAAAGAAAAAGAAAACAAATTTGCACCAATACAAAGGATCTTTTTCTCTGTTCATGTGCAAATATTCCTTAAGCTTTTACTTTTAGTCTTACCCATTAAAGTACATTTCCCAAATTCTGTATATTAGCCTAATGGCCCATTGAACCTTGAGTTGTAAAATGCCCACTGGGCCTTAAAACAACAAGTATAATCTTTCTTTTTTCCCTGTTGATAATTCAACTCTTACCTTTTACACAAAAAAGTCAATATTTTTTCTGAGTAGACTATCATTAACTATGAAATTTATTTTAGGATGGGACATAATCCAAGTACCTTCTCAAATTCCTATCATCTTTAGAATTGCAATTAATTCATATTTTTGTTCTATCAGTTTCAGAAACTTTGTTCCTTTCAGTTTTTAACTAATATACTACCTCAGCGAAGCTTTGAGATGGGAAATTATAGGGGAAAGAACACTGGATCTTAAGTCAGAGGATCTAAACTTCTAAATGTGAAATATAATGGCTGTGGAGCTTTGATAAAATCACTTTACCCCAGGCCTGTTTTCTTTGTAGATTTAGGGGACTGGACTCAAAATTCCTCCCAAGCTCTACATCTATAATTTTCTGTAAAGCCTTCTATAATTCCTTTCTGCTCATTCATTCAACAAGCATTTATTAAGGATGTATGTGTATATATATATATATATATATATATATATATATATATAGCATTATTTTCAGCGCTACAGATAGACAGTGATGTCTTTGAGAAAATCATAAGATCTTTTTCACCCTGAATTTTTCTAAAGTCATCCTGAATCTCTCTTATGCCCCTATTACATATTAACTTCTATTATCTTTCTATTATTTTCTATTACTTCCTTCTTATATATGCTAAGATTCTTGATGGTAGAGCCTATGTCATATTTTAAAATTTAATTTGTGAGTTACTTTAAGTTTAAAATACTGGTAGTAATTCACAAATCAAACATATTACATTTATTAAAACAGATCATTACTAAGGTAGATAATTTTGATTTCATGAAATTAAAAAACTTTTGCACAAACTAATAAAGGAAGGCAGTAGTTGATTAAAAACCTCGAGTTAAACTCTAATAAGGGTTTGGAATCTAAGATATATGAAAATTATGGAAATATATAGAACAAAAACTCATTCCCCAGCAGATGTGGACAAGCAATATAGATAGTTTTCAAAAGAAGACTTGTAAATTATTAAAAATCATTGAAGAATGTTTCAAATTTTAATGGTAAGAGAAAGCTTAATCAAAATAACTCTCAGGTTTCAAATCATATGCAGTAAATTGGCAAAGATGACCAAAAATGGTAAGTCAATTTTGTAGGGATAGTGAAAGGACAGATACATTGTAGGTGAAGCTCTAAATTAATACAACCCTTCTGTTAAACAGTTTCAAATTATGCAACTAGAATAACAAAAAAATCCATAATCTTTTTAGCCCAGAGATTCCACTGCCAGGTATTTACCCCAACAAGGTAATTGGCAACAAGAGAGCTTTTATAGAAGGCAAAATATTTTTTCTCATCAATCTTCTGCTAGCAAAGATTAAGAAATGAAATTTATGCTTGTCACTTAGGAAATGTCAAACAAATTCTGTTGTATGAATGAATATAATGGAATGTTATTGTGCTATAAGATATGACGAACATGATAGAGAATCATGGAAATATTTACATGAAATTATGCAAAGTTAAGTAAGCAAAAAATTTATGCAAAGTAAAACAAAAAAAAAAGAACATCAGTGACAATAACAATGGCAATGGAAAATAACAATCATGAAAAAATCAAAATTACATGTAAAAAAAAATACAAAAAATTTTAAAAAAGAGTTTTGAGAAAATACCCTTTTACCAGCCCTTTCCAGATATAGGAAGGGGAGTGGTCAGTATTTGTCAAATGTTGCATAAAATATATTTCTTCTTATTTCTTCTTAACATATTTCTTCTTAAACACATTGACTATTTTTATATTCCACTTGTTTTATTAAAAATATTATTTTAAAGGATATCTCTTGGAAAAAACAAAATGAGAGAGCAGAAAGAAAGTTTAGGTGAAAGATACAACAAGCCAAGGAAATACACACACTTTTTAAAATTTCTCTTGTCATTTGCAAGATTGATTTATATTTTGTTTCATCAAGAAATCACCAAGTGAGTGTCATGCCATCTGTATGCCCTGTACTCAGCTAGTCCTTGGAAATACAAAGGAAAAAAAAAAAAAAACTAAGCAATGCCTGCCCTTCATGAACTTGCCTATCTTCTATAGTAGAGATAGGGAGGAAGCATTTACACACACAAATAGGTGAGATATACATACATACATATTAAATATATATAATATATATATGTAAGTTTTAATTAAGAAAACTAAATTGTTGCCTTAGGAGTTTTGATTGGAGATGAAAAAGATTGAGATAAAAAACCAAATTGTATGTTTTGTATTTTGTTTTTTGGCATATGTTGTTAATCCCCAATAGAATATGAATCAAAACTAATAAGGTTCACTAATATAGTAGGCAACAGATCTTGGCAGGCCTGAACATTGGTCTGTGTAATGTTCCGGCTAGCTTTCTTGAGGTCCTCTGGAAAGGCTTTGGTCCCTTCAGGATAATCACCATGAGGATGGACAAGAATAGAGTCCAATGTCTTTATTGTCTCCTTCAAAGTCTATGTCTGCAATAGTCTGATCCGGTCTCAGTCTGACCCAGTCTCCTCTAGCAGTCTGACAGTCTGCCAATCTCAACCAGTCTCAGTCTGAGTCTGACTTTGTCCCCAGTTCTCTCAGCCCTTAAATACCCTATTACAATTACATCATTACAGTATACTAAGTATAAGCCAATCTACTAGAGGGGTTATATCATTATATCATGCTAGATATGTGTGAATTAGAGAACCATTATCTCATCAATTCCACTGAGTTAACATCTTGTTTCAAGGATATTTCTCCAGAGTTCTGGCCCTCTACAGGTCTGAATCTAGTAAGATGAAATTAAATACAGGTAAATGTAAATTCTTATATTTAGGCATAAAAAATTTGGTATTACATATATAAAATAAGGCAGAGAACATGAACAAATAGTAAGTGTTCTGCAAAGTATCTAATGGACCGCAGCTTCAATATTATTTACACAGTGTGATGTGACAGTGACAAAATCTAGGACCATCTTGGGCTTAATTAAGAGAGAATGAGAGCTTTCAGCAATGAAGACTTCAGAGTGTGAACTATGGACCCATTAAACATAATTTGGAGTATTTTACTAAGTTCTAGACACTGAAGTTTATGGACATTGATAAACTGAAAATTCTCCAAACTACTTCTGATTATGAAGTGAAGTCAAAGATTTTCATGTATCTCACTTGTTTGCTTCAGCAAATACTTTAAAATAGTACTAGACAAAATAATTATCATGAAATCCAAAAGGAATTCAGAGTAAGTGACTTTATCCATCCCAGAATTAAAATAAAAGATGGTTAGAAGCAGGAGTTATTTCAAAAGATGCTTGAGATGCAGTGCTCTGAACCAGAATCACCTGAGAAATTTAGAATTCTATCAAGTACAAAGAGAAAATATACCATGAAAAGTGAAAGCCAGCAGCTTATCAAGAACCACTAGGGCCCAGTTACTTAAGCTAAGAATTTAAGAAGGGAGCAAGTGCTTATCTTGGTACCAAGGCCCAATTCAAAAACTGAAGCTAAAGATTAATAAAAAAATCTATCATTAACTACCAAGAAACATGTTAGTATGAGAGAAACTCAAGAGACCAACCAAAAACAGAGAATTCTATAATAGCAAACAAAGCTTTGAGGTAAGGAGAGAATGATGTGTTAAAACTACAAGAATTACCTGGGAGAAAATAAGCAAAAGATAAGCATGTAATTATGAATGAAATGTGAACTATCCATGAATAAAATAAATAGAAAGGAATAAATTTGAACAAAAAGGTCCTAAACCATACCAAAAGAAAAGACTCCCTGAAAATCTTATCTCACCAATAAAAAAGCAATAATTATATGTCAATAATAAATGTTAAAAATAGAATAATTGAAATCATGAAAGAAAATCATTAACAAGGCCATGCATGACCACAAAAGTAGACAGGTGAGTCATGATGGAACTACCAAACGATAACAGAAGAATAGTTCACATACTATATTGGTGATCACAAAATATTAAAAGAATCATGAGAAGACTTCCAGTCTACCATACAATTGTTTATGAAAGAATTTATAGAGAAACATGGACAAAAACAGTATAAGATGAAAATGTATACACTAGTAATGTGGAGGTATTGATTCTTTTATCAACAAAAATAAAAACTTTAATTAGTGGAGTTTATTTCATTCATCAAGCACTTATTAAGGATGTAATATATTTAAGACCCTAAAGTAATGACCTAGAAAGTCAAAGGAAAAAAATATAGTACCTGTCCATAAGAAGCTAACATTTGGTAGTTGCATATAAGCAAATACAGTTGCAACATACAAGCAGATAAGTAAATATGAAATAATTTGAGGGGAAGCGCAATGATATTTGAGGAGAATGAGGGGTTTCCAAAAGGAAGTAAAAGTAGAAAAAAAGCCAAGAATTCTAAGAGGAAAAACAGAGAAGAAAATGTGTGTAGCAGTTATATAGGTGAAAATCCATGACAAAATGCTTAGCTTGGGAAGTAGGAAATAATTTGGCTATAACACAGGTTTCATAAAGTGGGAGGAAGATATGAAATAAGTCTGGAAAAGCAAGGTGAGATATTTGTATTTTATACATGAGGTCTTAGGGAACCAATGAAGTTTCTTTAGAAAATTAATGACATATGCATGTTTTAGGAAGATTTTATTGGCAACTAACTATATAGAAGAAGGATTACATAAAGAAATTGGAATCAGTGACAGCAATTAGAATACTTTTGCAAGAGGTAAGGAAATTGATGGTGGCTTTAAATAGGGTATTGGTCATTTAAATCAGAGAAAAGAAGCTATATGAGAGAATACAGATATAGAATGATTAATAATTAGCAACTCATTAGATATACAAGAGTACGAACAATACAAAAGCCATGATGAGTCTGTGGTTGTAGAGAGATGGTGACAATTTCAGTAACAACAGGGGAATTTGGAGGAGAGGCAGGGTTTTTAGGGGAGAAGGAGGAAAAACAATGAGTTTTGCTCCAAACATAATCACTCACTATCAGTAAAAATTAAGTTAATAAATATTAATGTTGAGGGATCATGATCTTTGATGGATCAAACAACATTTTTTCTTTTGTTTTCTTTTTGTTTTTTTTTTAATACTGTCAATATGCTATTCCCCTCCCAAAAGGACATAGCTCACATCTGAAAGCAAGTGCAATATTCTGTCCCCATAATTTTCCTTCTCTATACTACTCAATTTTTTATAAATTCCCTACATTAATAATTTATTATGGCACAAAATTATCCTATTTCAATCTTATGTTATAGTTTTATCAATCATCACCTAAACTTATGGATATGCAAGTTTGTTTGGAGTTTGTTTGTTTGTTTGTTTTTGCTGTACAAACAGTGCTACTATGAATATTTTGCTCTATTTAGGAAATATCTGTCTTTCTTTGAACATTAACATATATATTTCCACATATGAATATATCTATATGCATATGTATAAATATTATATGTGTGTGATTTAAAGTCTCATCTGATATTCATAACAACACTGGGACATTGGTACTACAGGCATTATCATCACACAATTTATATAACAGAAATAGAATTTGAACTTAATTCTTCCTGATCCCATATAGTTTATCTACCAAATCAAGTTGTCTTTCATGTATGTCTCCCACAATACCTTACTATAAAACCCTGAAATAAGCTGTAAGGGGAACCTAAAGTAGACTTGAGGCATATCCCTTATTTCTCATAGATGACTGTGCAATGGTAAAGGTATTGCTATTATCATTTTACAAATGAAGAGACTAAGGCCAAAAGAATTCAGATAACTTATCAGTTAAACAGCTGATTACAGTGTGAGAGGTCCAATATGTTTTCTGACTTCTAGTCCAGTTGCTATTCCACTTCACCATACTGCAACCAGAACATAAAACTTAATTTGATAGTTTCCAAACTATCAAGTTTTCAATGTGTTATATGGACGTAATGAGATTCTAGATGGTCCTTTAAAGGAGCTAAGCAGACAGAGAGAAGAAAGACTATTACAAAAAACATTCTGGAAGTACCAGTTCTGACATACCCATTTAGTATTATCCAGTGTTCTAATATAGACCTCCAAGCTATTACATATCTTAGACTGTTAATAATAAGGTATTGCATCCAACTGTCAAGAGCTGTAAATGAGAGAAGCAATCTCCCTAATGAAGAAGGCATGAGAAGCCATTAATATGTATAATTTGTATAACCCTAAGATCCCCCAAAACTGAAAGATTACTTTTAGTGTGAGCCAGATTGTAATCTCTGTGCATTGTCATTAAAACTGATGACAGCTTTATCCCACTGCAGCTTGAGAGTGTAAAGAATAGGCTGTAAGCAGTCCAACAGCAAGTTCAGACTTAGAAACAAAACCAGCTGCCATATCCCAAACTACATCATTTTTTTCCTCAAATTATTCTGATAAAATTACATTTAATTTATGACTAAAGCAAAGCCTGCTGTTTGGGGAGAAAGAAGGGTTTCTTATGGCAACCTCAGGGTCTGGTGATTAGCATTTTAAAAATACACATATAAAGAATAAAAATCAGACTGAGTTTCTATATTAAGACACATGATGATTGAGACACAAAAGATTTCAAATGAGAAGATGTGTTACATCTTCCCTGGCTTATCTGGATTATTCAGGCAGGCACAATCACATTACTAAAATGCAACATGTTCACCCCTGATGGTGGATTAGCAAATGGATTAACACCATATTATAAATATACATCCAAGAATGTGCTGGAAAGCTGTGACTCCAAGATGTCTGGTGACAGATTTATGCTAACAGCTCAACGAATTTTGGCCAACACAACAGTTAGTCTGCTGTTTGATAAACTTAATAAAACAGTGGCATTCATTGCTATTATTATTGCACCAAGCAGGAATAACTCAAGATGATAAACAGAGAAGATAAATGTCTGATAGAAAAGCTGAATGAAATGTAGTGGTGGTGGTCCATCAATTATCTCTGTAACAGGCATGGTTCTTCCACATACTGATCATCTTAAAGATCTGGGGACTCATTATATATTACCTGGCATTGATTCAAAAAGTGGCACTTTTAGATAACATTCTTATGGCCAAGAGATTTTTCTCTCAACAATAGGCAATTATAATACACTTGAATGATGTCTATATGGTCATGGTATGTTAACCTCAGATTAATCAGAATAATAAAACCATAAGACATACAAGAAGGTAAGCAATACCAGGCAGGGTTAGACTCGGTAGTCCACCCAGGCCAACATTTTGTCTCTGACAGTAACAGCAAGGATGATTTTCTGGGATGGTATATCTGTAAATGCATAGAAAAGGGGAAGGCAACGTTGTCTTTTATAAGTGCATTGAATTCAGAATCAAGAGAAATGGGATCAAGTCTTAGCTTTGTCACTCAATAGTTAAATAAAAATAGCAAAATCAACCTTTCTGTCTTTGTTACAAGGTTCATATAGGTCCATATGAAATAATATGTATAGTATGCTTTGTATCTTAAAAGAACTATGTATTTTACATGTATACCACAAATGTTTTCTTATTTCATTTCTAGGTTTATTATAAAGCCATTCTTTATTTCAGTGTGTTGTCTCTTATGTCCAAATAATTAATTGCCCAGTGGATACTTCTTTTATGTTAAGTACGATTCCTTGCTTATCTTTAAGTGTTTATGACAATTGTTATCCAACATGTCTTGTGGCTTATAAAGAAAGTATGTGACCTTATAAAGTACTCATCATACATAAGAAAGAGACTACTAAGTAATTTGCAAGCACTTAATCCTTTCACTTTTCAATCCTAAAACATATTTTCCAAAAAAAAAAAAAAAATTGCCATTTTCCCTTGTGCCAATACTTATATTGAAGTTCTGTATTTCTTGCCTTGGTTTATGGTATCCTGTCAAAGTGTTCATAAGATTTCTCTACAACTTCATCATTTGCTTCAGTTGTTGATTTTTATGTTTCAATTATCTTCATGGTGATCTTTGTTGAAAAAACATGGATTTCATCATTGCTCTCAAAAAAAGATGATCAAAAGAATATATGACAACTAACCACAAACCCACTTTTATCATTCTTATAAAATCTTTATGAAACTTTTTTGAATCAGATATCTCTGATAAGAGTCTAACATCTACTAAGTGTGTAAAATGCAAGTACATAAAACTAAAAGCTTTTTCCCAAGAGAAAAGTCACCTAAACATATGAATAATCTCAAAAGATATAAATTATTAGTGACTGATTAAATCCACTACAAATTCATACTACATAATCTCTACTGGCTTCGAATGGCCACTAGACTGCATGTGCATGTTCATGTGGATGAATGTATGTAAAATATATCATATATTACATATATGATTTAGGTGCACATATATACATATATATGCACACAATACATAAACCTATATATACATACACAAGCACACATATGTGTCTCCCTTATCAATTCTTTCTCTTTCTCTTCATATCAGCTATTTTGAAGTTTTTAATTCTCCCTCAAAATTTTCCTGAAATTCCTTACATGCACTCTCTTCATGGGAACCTTGCCATGAGATTCCTCTTCTCTCTTTTTTCTCATATAGTATCAATCCTGATTTTAGTCACTGACTCTTTCTTCACTTTCATCTCACATAAAGAGGTAGTCTTACCAAGACCAACCACTTCCTCAACCAATCGCCCATCATTCCCATTCTACTGCAAATTTATTCTTCCATGTTACATACAAGCATCCCTATGTGTCTTCCACCCTCAAAAAACCTTCACTTGATTCTCCCATTCTCACTATAATCACCTTTCTTCTCTGCCTTTTGTGACTAAGCACCTTGAAAAATCTATATACAAATATGCATATCAGCTCCCATCTCTAGGCAGAAGACCTTCAAATATTCCTATCTTGCTCTAAACTTTACAGACCTCCAATCCCACAATCTTGCTTTTCAGAGAGTTCCATGTCCATAGACTTTTTAACCTCAAAATGGACATATCTTCCCCCTACAAACTCTCTCTACCTTCTCCAATCTTTCCTATAACTTAGAGGGCAACAACATTATTTCAGAACCTTAGGATCACAACCAAGGTGTTATTCTCAATCCCAATCTCTCATTGCCATTCCCTATCCAATCTGTTGCCAAAGCCAGTTGACATCATCTGTTCAACATCTTTTAAATATATCATTAAGACATTCTACCTCACATGTCAGGACATTTTCATTGTCCATCACCATGACTGGAATGCTTACCCTTCTCATGTCTACTTATATTCTCTGGTTTCTTTTGATTTTTATCTAATTCCCATCTTCTATAAGACATCTTCTCCTCCCAGTTTCTCACAATTTGAGTGTCTTTTTTCTAATTATTTTCTATTTATCCTTATAAATATTATATCTGTGTGTTTGTTGTCTCCCCCATTTTGTTGTGAGCTCCTCAAGAACAGGGGCTATTTTTGCTTCTTTTTGTATCCCCTATACATAGCACAATGTCTGGTATATTAGCAGGGACTTAATAAATGTTTATTGACTGCCTGATAAGTATATAAAAGGGTGTTCTGAGCTGTCAAAAAAGAGAGATGAAAATCAAAACAACTCTGATGATTTATCATAATCCAAGAAATTGTTAAAGATCTCACATACACATGTCTACACAAAAATTATAGCCAATATTGGAAGATTCGTGGAAAGATGTAATGTATTACTGTTGAAGCTGAAAATTAATCCAGCCATTCATCAGCAAATATAATAATTAGCCATAAAATCTACACAGGAAAAACCTAATGGATAAAAATGCCTACTGTTCATTTTGTGACATTCATTTGAATGGACATCCGATTAATGTGTTTCATAAATATCTGGTTTTTGACCTGGCAGTATAAATGTTCAGTGAGGTGAGCCTTAAACTAAATAATTATAACAGAACACACTGGATTATATTTAGCAAATTTCTGTGATTTTAGTCATCCCAAATTGCTAGACACACATACACGCACATAAACACATACAACTAAACTTATACATATACCAATTTTTTTTAAAATTAGTTAAATATTCTCCTAGTGAAGGCCTATAATTTTATAGTAAGGTGTTTATTAAGGAATTAATTATTTATCAATATAATTGGTCCAAACAATGTAGTGAAATGAAAGGGGGTGCCCTTTATGACAAACATATATTATCTATAATCTTATCAGCTAGATTTGAGGGATTCATTTCATCAGGAGTTGTCTTTTAACTTCCTTTCTTTTCTCCCTTTCTCATTTACAAATATGATTAATAGAGCATTTCAAAATCCAAAGAATCAAAACAGCATTTAGCATATATGGCAATGAAAAGACACATGGAACTCCCAAGTAGACTATATCATGTTGTCAGAAACACAAGTATACTAGATGTGCTATAAGAAATCCAAGAAATGTATGAAATGATCAGTCAGCCAATCAACAAACTGTTATTATGTATTTATTATGTCACAGAAAATAAAGTGGACTGAGAAAGAACAGATATCAGCATGTTATAGTAGCACTAGAATAATTTTAATGAGGATTTTATTGATTTTTAAACTATCATTTTAATTTCCCAATCATCATAATATTAATTATGGTAGTCCACCCAGGCCTCACTAATAGATATTGTTCAATCATTTTCAGTATTGTTCAACTCTTTGTGACCCCATTTAGAGTTGTTTTTGGCAAACATAATGGAGTAGTTTTACCATTTCTTTCTATAGCTTATTTTAATGATGAGGAAATTGAAGCAGGTGAAATTGAGACTTGCCCAGGATTACATAGCAAGTAAATGTGTAAAGCCAAATCTAAACTCAGGAAGATGAGCCTTCCAGATTCCAGACCTGGCACATTATCCTCTATACCACCTAACTGCCCTTCTCAAAAAGTAAAACTAATTCTAAACAATTAAACAAACAAATAAACAAGTTATTTATTGGAAGAAATGGCCAAAACATTGATTTTTTTTTTTGCTTATGAAAAAAATAAAATTAACTTTAAAACATCAAGGTATTCTGACCACACCTGTTTTATTTTGCGCCTATAATTCACCAAAACTGTATAGAGAGGATGGTATGCTTCATCATGTAATGACCTTACTAGTTAATGAGAGATCTGAAGTATTTTAATGTTGTTTTCCTTAACACTGTGTTTATTGTGTAAATTGTTCTGATTCTTCTCACTTCATTTAACATCAGATCACATAAATCCTTCTGAGTATATCTGAATTTCTATTATGCATTGTTTCACATGGTTCAATAATAATACCAATGGAGTGTTAAAAGACCCAAAGGTAAGGCTCATGAAGATGGATGATATTTCTTCATTTGATTTATAGAAGGACATGGTCAAGAGTAAATCTGCATAGGAAGAAAAGGATTTGTCATCATTTGCAAAGGGTGAAGTAAGAAGAGCATCTTTATCAATGAGAGACTTGGATAGGTTAAAATATTAAAATATTTCTGAGCTTAATGATTAGGGGAATATCTTAGACATGATACAACTAGATTTCCAGCAAGGTATTTGGTAAAGCTGTTAGTTCAGGTCAGTACATTGGAAACCAATTGAATGAAAGGAGATAAAGAACCACTAATCTCTTGATTCTACATTGGATGAAGATTTCTAATGGATTTCTCAAAAATCTATCCTTGACCCAGTATTGTTAAATATTTTTCATTAGAGTAAAAATTAAAAAAAAATTATTTAGCAAGCTAGAACTGAATGTAATTAGATAAAATTTAAGGGATAGATTTGATACTCTATATTTAGAGTCAAGGAATTAGCTACACAATTACTATATAAAGGTATTATGACCAGACAATAGTTCATATCTTTTGTAAAAAAAAAATCTTGTTTTAGTTAACTGAAATCTCAATATAAGTTAACAGTAACACATACCAGTCTAAAAGCCTAGCATTATGTTAGGCCTTTTTGAGAGATGAACCAGAACAAGAGAAATTCAGCTGTACTCTATCCTACTCAGGCAATATCTATATTATTGTAGTTAGTTGTGGATATCACATTTTATCAATGATATGAAGAAACTGGACTATGTCCAGACAATGATTACCAAGAGGCTGAAAGATCACATTAAATGAGGATCTGTTAAAATAATTAGGTATATTTAATTCATAACAAAAATAGGGGATGATAATCTATATTAAATATTTTAAGTTCTGTTATATAGAAGTCTGATTAGGATTTTGTTGTTTTTTTGCCCAAAAGGAAGAAAGGAGAGCAATAGAACAAGGTTACAGAGATAGACAGGCTCATCTTAAGAGAAAATATATTAAAATTTATAGCTTTCCTAAAGTAGAATGGATTCATCTTAGGCAATAAGTTCTCATCACTTTTGTTGAATTAAATTTAATTGTCATGGAAAATCTTCAAGCAAAAATGGAATGATTCCTTTTTTGGAATGTTATAGAAGGTATTATATTAAGTAGAAGTTTGGATCACTTCTGGGATATCTTCCAACTCTGAAATTCTGTCATTCTAGGGAACAAAGATCTTCTTGATACCAAGATAACAAGATATCCTTCTCAAAGAAAGAAACCAAGACAGAGGTTTTACTTCACTGAAGTATAAGCCATTCCAGGTTAGTTCTACAGAAACAGCAAATGGCAAGCCCTGGGGTTAACTGGATTGATTGAGAGGTAGACTTCACAGAAACTACAGGAATTTTCACTAGGTCTATATCTTTTCTCTCTGTTTCTCTATGAATATATATATATATATATATATATACATATACACATAGATATATATTATAATTTAACAATTGTAGTCTTTATATACTTGCAGATATATTCCAAATAAGATCACATACCTACATAACTTCAAGAGCTATCCTTACTAATTAGATTGGCTTCCTCAATATGTGAGGATTACAGAGAGAAACAGAGACAGATAAAAGAGACAGAAACAGAGAGATTCATTATATAGAAGTTCATATCAGTTGTTTTATACTAATTACATGTTCCTATATTTAATTGTTACATGGGATAATTCAAATAATCATATAAACATCAGATAAAAATAGGAATGGAATCCATTATTTCATTGTTTTAGGAAACTCTCAAATGAGGAACCCCCTTTAAAAATAGAGCTTAGTACTTTCTCAGAAAATTAGTCTTCAAGATTTTTGCTGACCATATATGGTGTTTCATTCCCCAAGTTCCCAACCCCAGGAAAGAAGCAAGATGAGCAATGTCCTCCCCTTGACGAAAGTGGCAGGAGCTAGGACTCTATTTTGTTTTCTGTTGAGTCATCTTTGTTAAGCTAATGTGTGAAATAGAGAATATTGCCCCTGTGATCTGGGACAAAAGTTTTTAGGACTACTTAGAGCCAATGTTCTACATTACAAAAGAACTCAAAAGATCAGAAAACTACACAGAAGACTCATGTCCATTTATCACAGATACCTTCTTCAAGAAGAGATTTGGGAGATACTAGAAATGATAATGCCATAATCAATTAAATGGATTATATTTGAACAAAAAGAAAATGACTTATTTTAAATATGAAAATAATTTCCCAATAACCTGTGGAATCACTAACTCATTAGAGGAAATATTGGATTAGAAGGAATAAGGGAAAAAGCAATGAAAGCAACTTCAACCTGACCCTTTTTCCTACTTTTGCAACTTTTTTAGGACAACATTCCACATGTGCAGTGAAGTTACCATGGATTAAAATACATGAATGGAATAGATGTGTTTCTGCAGATGCTGTTCTATATAATTGGCAACATCTTTACACTTATAAAACTGAATACGCAAAGTGATGATCCCATGTGCTCCTTGTTTGTGGACTATAGATAACCATTTTATTTTATAGAGCAAAATATAGCCTTACTGGGTTTTTTCCAAGATGGTGATTCCATTTCATAAATCAAAATTATCCAAACGTCTTTGATATAACTTTATTTGATATCATTCTGATTATCAGTATCTTGCAGGTATGAAACATTCCCCATAGATATTTGCTACTCTTATGGCAGGTATTAAGTATAAAATTTAAATAGAACAGGATTCCCCTATAGATGGTAAGGTGCCTAAATAGTCATATATGCTGATGACATTGTGCTGATTTAAATAAGCCCTATTATCTTTCAAAGCAAGCTAAGGAAGGATGAAAATTAATTTTTTTAAATTTATACATGAGAAACTGAGTGAAAAGTCCTTATTATCAGCTGGGTGGAGCAATAGATAGAGTGTTGGACTTGGAGTCAGGAATATGGTAATTCAAATTATTCCTCAGGCTTTTATTAATTATATAAAGAAATAATTTCACTGCTTCCAGCCTGAGTTTCTTTATCTGTAAAATAAGGATAATAATTTCACAGGATTGATATGAGAATCAAATGAAATAATATGTCTAAAATGCTTTATAAACCTTAAATCATTATCTAAATGCTAGCTGCTAAATATTATCATTTACAATCAGCCCATAGAGCTAACAGTATGCAAACTTCACATAGACAATGACCTGAGCATAGAATTCAATAAGAGGAAGCATTTAATAAAATGTTTCTTGAATTTAATTTGTTGAGTTGAATAGAGTAATCTGAGTTAACTTTTAGGATACAACCCCAAGCTTCTCCCTGAAACAAAAGACTATATTTTAAATGTCAGCATTTTTACAGTGATGCTGTATTGGATATGTCATGAAATGTCACATTTTCAGAAGGATTAAAGTTGTCAGTCACCTATAGATCAATGAAGAGGCAGGCCATATATGTGCACACATTTATTATTAATATTACCCATAAAGAATGTCCATCAAATGTGGAATGACTGAATAAGGTATGGTATGTAAAAGTAATGGAATATGATTGTCCTATAAGAAATGATAATAGAATGATTTTAGAAAATCCTGGAAAGACTTACATAAACTGATGTTGAAGCAAGTAGAATCAGGAAAATTTGTACATCGCAACAGCAATATTGTATGACAATCAATTATGATAGAACTGGATTTTCTCAGCAATTCAATAATCCAAGGCAATTCTGATAAATTTGGATGGAAGATGCCATCTGCATCCAAAGAGAGAATTGTGAAAACTGAATCCAGATTGAAGCATGTTATTTTCACCTTTTTTCTCTTCTGTTTTTTTTACCTCATGTTTTCCCTTCTGTTCTAATTTTTCTCTCTCAACAAGATGGATGATTAAAAAAAAATGAATGTGCATGTATAATCTACTTTTTAAAAATGTGACCAATGAAAAAACACATGGAAAAGAGGTCATAGACAAGCAGGGAGGTTTATAGCCATTAAAGAAGATGCTGTTCTATATAATTGGCCACATCTTTACAGTTATAAAACTGAATAAGGAGAGTGATAAATGCATAATCCCACTGTGCTCCTTGCATGTTGATTATAGATAAACATTTTATTTTATAGAGCAAAATATAGCCTTAATGGTTTTCTTCCAAGATGGTGGCTCCATTTCATAAATCAAAATTATCCAACCATCTTCGATATAACTATTAAATGACACAGTTATGTGTTCTTTAGGTATCTATATAATGTAAAGACATCTAGAGAAAAGTTCTAGCCTAGTGAATGGACCCCTTCCCAGAAGATTTATGAAAAGATGTGGACAAAAGTTCTACAGGAAGGAAGTTATCAGATGGGCTTCAATCTGCTCCATTGGAGGAATACTGCTAAAATCATAAATCTATCAAAGCATCAAAGTGGCATCACCATCAATTTTAAGTCAATTTATTCTTCAGTAGATTTCTATAAAAATTAACTTCAATATCCTATATATTATACATTTTATATGCTATAGCTTCATTTTAAAATTTTCTTTCTTAATTTTTTTTTATTTTTTGTTTATATATTATATACATTTACCAACATGTCACTCTCTTCTTGTTTACTAAGGCAGAATAAAGAATAGTGTAACCTTGTCCCAAAGCCCATTAATATAGGACTATCTCTTTATTGGTGAAGATGAAAACTGTCCTCCTTGAGGAGTGAGATTAAGCTGGTCAGAGGCAAGAGATCTTCAGGCTTAGTCCCCTTTAGAGACACATCAAAGTGCTTTAGGCACTTTCGGTTGCCAGCTTTGAGAGAGAAGATGGAAGAGTCAATCCTACTTTAGGTTGTTGAAGGAAAATATTCTGGGAAGTCATGAATTAGTTGGCCCTTTCTATCATGTCCCTATTTCCAGATTGCTGTTCTAAATACTTCAAGGAATTTCTTCTTGGTTAAGAGCTGAATTTTGGCTGAGCTGAATTACCTCACTCCCAATGGGAGAGCTCCTTCATTCTGTATTATCTGGTATACATTCTCCTGTGTATACCTTCTTAGATTTCTGTTTTGCTATGATGTGAATAAAGTGATTTTTTTTGCTATTGAAAAAATAGCTTTATTGTTAAGTAATTTGCCCAGGGTAACACAAACAATAAATGTGATTTCCATGACTTAAAAATCACAGGGTTTCATGACTTTGAGAGCATTTCTTTATCTACTGTACATTGGTGGTATTTTAAAGATACAAAAAAAATAATAAAAGATAATTTTTTTGCAAGGAAGGGCAAGACTAGGATCTTTATAGAGAAGGTGAAGAATGAGTTGAATTTTAGGGACTAAGGATTCTATCAGGTGGAACTGGAGGAAGGATATATTGCAGTCATGAGAGATATTCTATAAAAGGCATAATGATGGGAAATGGGATGTCACGTTTGTGAAACAGAAAAAAGTAAGTTTGAGTGAGGTTCTTAA